>NC_037680.1:110782848-110809027 GCF_003255815.1 Theropithecus gelada
AAAAAAAAAAAAAAAAAAAATACAAAATAAAAAAAAGAAGAAGAAAGAAATGCCATCCCATGACTTTTGCCATATCCTATTCATTCGAGGTGAGTCACTAAGTCCACCCACACTTGAGGAAAAGTGAATTAAGCTCCATCTCTTGAAGAAGAAGTGGGAAGAATTTTTGGACACATTTTAAAAATCGTCATGCTGGGTTATCATACAGACCTTTTCAGGTGTATGAAAATACTGTCAGGTGAACTCCTAACGTAGGAGCTTGTGTTACATCTTAGAATGAAAGATTTCTGTAGAATTAAAAACTGCTCCTAAGAGCTGTGCCAGCTGCAGAGTGGGCTGGCTACTTACTCATCTTCCCTGATCCCTTCTGGCTGCTCATTAACATGGCACAGGTGGGCCCCTGACAAAGCGGAACTAATGAATTGTTTCAATGCAAAGGGAAGCATGTATGAGAAAGCTGGAAAGGGGGCAGAAACGGTTCATTGCTCCAGGGAACATCATGAATTAACTCTTCATCCACAGTGATTCATCGCCCAGTCACAGCCTCACTGATCTGGAAAGGAATTCAGGTCTCCTAACCGTCTAGAAAATGAGACTTTTTGGATGACGGTCAACCCCCACAGGGTCACAGCTGTCCTGAAAAGTTTGAAAAGTAGTTTAGAGCATTTTATAGCAGGTCTCAGAGTTTTGACGTGGATTGCAAAGTAGCTCACGTGTTCTTGTTTTTTTAATTAGGATACTAAAATACAAATATTCCTATCTTCAAATGCCTTCTTGCCAAATTGATTCTTTCCTGTTCATTGCAGTGTGCTGTGAAAGATTTAATCTTATCACCCTCATCAGGAGTGATAATAAAACTCATGGTTTTATTAGAATGCATACTGTGAGATGTAATATCCAGACTTGCAGTTGTTATAGGAAGTTAAATAGGGTTAATAACAAGAGTAGGGTTTACATGAAGTATGCCTTGGGGTTGCTGTGGAACAGTATTTCCCAAAGTATGTTCCACAGAATACAAGTCCCGTGAGCTACTCCATGGATAGCAAATTGCATGGCAAAATAGAGATATAAAAACACTGCATAAAACACTGCATCTCTTCACTTATAAATTCATCATCTACATTATATATTAAGGCATATGGGAACTCCTGCAGCAAAATATTCTCTCACCCTCTTTCCCTGCTCCTCATTATTACTTAACTTGGCTTAACCCAATGTCTTGCAGACACTTTTGTCTATGGAACAAGTGGACTTTAAATTTTCTAAAAAATACATACATAATTTCTAACTAATTTATATTATTGTCCATATAATCTATAAGATGTTCTGTGTGTGTGTTTTTTTTTTAGTTTTGAGTTTTTTTTATAGTCTACTACATATTTTTGTAAATACTCCATTTATGTGAAAGAAGAATGTGTATTTTCCCATTGTTGCAAGCTGATATCTGAATGTCTGTCAAATTGAATTTGTTAAATAGTATTGGACAGATCTTCTATACCTATACTAACGTTTTTGTCTGTTTGGCCTATCAATAATTGAAAAAGGTATGTTGAAATCTTCTACTCTGGCAAAGAACATGTCAATTTCCCCCTATAGTTTTAGCAATTTTTGCTTTACATATTTTGACCATTTAAGATCATACAAATTTAAAATTGTTACATCAATTTGCAGTAACCATTCTTATCCCAAATAATTTATTTTATCTGATATTTCCATAGCTGTGTGAGCTTTCGTTAATATTTGCCTAGTATCTTTGATTCTTTTACTTTTAACTTCCAGTATCTTTTATGTTTTAGACGTGGCTCATTTAAATGGGCATAGTAGATTTTTCTTTCCTTAATGAAAACTGATACTCTGTATTTTGAGGAGAAAGTTTAGTTTATTTTTATCTATTGTAATTATTATATACTAAGTCTCCTTTTCCATCTCATCTTACATTGTGGTTTCTATTTATCCTGCTAATTATCTATTTTTTTTTAAATAAGTTGATTTGTTGTTGCTCTTCTTCTACTACTATAATTATTATCATTCCATTTTCTCTTCTACTAGTTTTTTTCCCACTGGAGGGTATCCAGGTTCTTGGGGTTTTGAACAAAGAATCAGACAAAACGCACTAAGAGAACAAGGACAGAATGAAGCAACAAAAGCAGAGATTTATCGAAAATGAAAGCACACTCCACAGGGTGGGAGCAGCCCTCAGCAAGTAGTTCAAGGCCACTGGTTACAGAATTTTCCAGGGTTTGAATACCCCTCGAGAGGTTTCCCACTGATAACTTGGTATATGCCCTATGTAAACGAAGAGGATGAAGTAAAGATACAAAATTAGGTACTTGGTGCACACCCTATGCAAATGAAGAGGACGTTTCCTGCCATAGCTGAAATAGAGCTACAAAGTTATTTACTTGGGCTTAGAAGGTTTGGTTTTTCCTGTTTAATTTAGTTCTAGGAAGTCCTTAAGTTCCCTGCCTCTAGACCCTATTTCCTGCCTCAGTTTGAAAGTGATACTCTTATTTATTTATTTATTTATGATTGTTACATCTGGAATTCAGGCTTTCTGAATCTCATCTCTAAAGTTAATCAGTACCTTGACCCCTCCTGAACAGTTGTTCAACCTCCAGACTTACCTGCTCTTGCATCGCAGCATTTGCTCTTTGTTAAAATTATTATTGTTATTTTACATGGACTTTAAAAAATGCACCCACTTGTTTGAAAGTTACTTGACTCCAGCCGGGCATGGTGGCTCACGCCTGGAATCCCAGCACTTTGGGAGGCCGAGGCAGGCAGATCACAAGGTCAGGAGATCGAGACCATCCTAGCTAACACGGTGAAACCCCGTCTCTACTAAAAATATAAAAAAATTACCCGGGCATGGTGGCGGGCGCCTGTAGTCCCAGCTACTCGGGAAGCTGAGGCAGGAGAATGGTGTGAACCCAGGAGGCGGAGCTTGCAGTGAGCCTGGGCGACAGAGCGAGACTCTGTCTCACAAAAAAAAAAAAGAAAGTTACTTGACTCCTTATGTCTTAAAAAATCAGACCTTCTTTCTGGGATCGTTTCCTCTTTCTGGGAAACATATCTAGGAGTCCTTTTGGTTAAAGTCTTGTCAGCGGTAAAACGATTTTTGTTTATCAAATTATCTCCAATTTGCCATTGCTTTTAAACCTTAGTTTGCTGGGTTGACAATCCTAAATTAGCCCTTTTAGGTATTGTTTTATTCTCTCTGGCTTGGCTTTCATTGCAGCAATAACAAGCCTACTTTCAATCTAATTTTCACTTGTAGGTGATCTATGTCTTCCCTTTGGCTGTTTTTAAGATCTTTTCATTTTTGTTGGATTTTCTGTAATTTCATCATCGTCTAACGTGTGGATTAAAAAAATGTAAGCAGCTTGGGATTCATTGTGTTTTCTGTAATGGGAATTCATGTTCTTTTCAGTTCTGGAAAGTTCTGAACCATGATCTCTTCAAATATTCCTCCTCTTTCATCCTCTGGGGTTCTGAGTAGATGCACATTATGCTTTTTAACTTTCTACTTTCTATTTCTTCACTTCTCTTCCCTGTTTTCTCTCTCCTATTTCTCCGTGCTATTGGCTAATTTCTTCAAATTTCCTTTTCGGTTCTTTCTTCAGCTCTATTTAATCATCTAATTATAACTCATCTACGGAGTTTTTTATTTCATTAAATAATTTTCATTTGTAAAACTTGACAATTAATTTAAAAATATTCCTGAAATTTTTGACTGTCTCTTATTTTCTGGTCATTAAAAAAAGTAATTATTATTACTTATTTATATTTTTTGACATAAAAATTATATATTTAAGGTGTAAAATGTGACGTTTTGGTATACATATACATTGTGAAATGACTACCACAATGAACATATCCACTACTTCATCTTTGTGTGTGTATTTGTGTGTGTGTATTTGTGTGTGTGTGGTGAGAACAGTGTCAGATCTACTCTCAGCAAACCTCAAGTATACAATACATTACTGTTAACTATAGTTATCGTGTTGTACATTAGATCTCTGGAATATATTCAACTTATGACTGAAAGTTTGCACCAAAATCCGTCTGTGGCCCATTTCCTCCACCCTCTATTTCTGGTTATTTTTATTCTAGCTTTTATTTCTTCAAATAAAAATGGTTACTTTTTTATGTATAATTCCCCTCATTAAGAAACTTGGGGAATTCTGTTGTTTGCTGCTGACTCTCACTCATAGCAGCCTATTTCTTTGCATGCTTTGTCATTAATTTTGAATTCCCGTTAATCTGCATGTAATATGAGGCAATCCCAAGGCTGTCTGTTGAGGAGGCTTTTGTCCACAGAGGATTTGCTTCTGCTGGGAGCTAGGGGCATCGCCAATATGGGCCTGCCCCATTTGCTCCCCGCGTTCCAGGCTCATGGCAAGCTTCTCTTCTCCCACCTTACAAAATGAGTTTCACTGAAGAGAAGCTGAAAACACGGAAGGCACAGCTGGTCTTTGAACAAAGTTACCCAGAGCATTCATTGCTTGTTCGTGGGTTTTCCAAGGCTTTGCGGGACCTGGTGCTCGGGATGACTTTGAGTCTTGGCTAAGGCAGCATAAAGAGTGCGTTACCAATTTCCCGAGAAAGCCACACTTGCAGGATGAGACTAAAAGGGAAAAAAGTCCCGTCTGTACGGTAAAACAATACACACAGAAGCATTCTTTATCCATGATGGCATATAAATTGGATGACTCACAAACTACTTTTCTCCAGCAACATAACTGAAAGAAGACAGTATCCAGTGGAAAGTCTCAATAGTTTCAAGGTTGATTTTTTTATAACGTTCAACTTAAAATTATCCAACCACTCAAGAGGATCTCAGAAACGTATTATAAATTTTTTTAATCTAGGAGAAAATATTATGCCCCATGAATATTTAAACCTAATAATATTAGATCTAATAAGATGACAAGAAATGGAATAACCTCATGTAATCTTTGTGTATACTGAGTGACTTGATGAGAAAGAATTTTTTTTTCTATTGGAATAATGCATGCCATCAGTAGTAGAAATGAAAAATTTTAATAACCTTAATTTTTTTAGTTTTCATTAAAATCAAGTGTGAGTTTCTTAAGGAGTAAAGCCCAGGACATAGTACTGGCAAAACTATGTCTGTGTTGGCTGGTCAAGACCTGTGTTCTCATCTCAGCTCTGCCACAGACATCTTGCAGGGCTTAGGGAAGTTCATGTGTGTACAGATATGAAGAGAGTCTCTCTAGGACTTCTCCTAGCACTAGCATTCCAACTTTTTGTTTTTGTTTTGTTTTGTTTTTGAGATGGAGTCTTGCTCTGTTGCCCAGGCTGGAGTGCAGTGTCGTAATCTTGGCTGACTGCAACCTCTGCCTCCCAGGTTCAAGTGATTCTCCCAAGTAGCTGGGATTACAGGTGCCCATCACCACGCCCAGCTAATTTTTGTATTTTTAGTAGAGACGGAGTTTCACCATGTTGTCCAGGCTGGTCTTGAATTCCTGACCTCGTGATCCACCTGCCTCGGCCTCCCAAAGTGCTGGGATTACAGGTGTGAGCCACTGCAGCTGGCCAGAATTCCAAGATTTTTATGGTAAATATAAAATTCCACTGATCATTGCAATATAAGGGGCAGGAAAGATTGATCCAAAGCTTTCCCATTCATACCTAACAAAATCTAGACCTTGAAGGGCACTGGTGAGTGAGGGCCCTTTGAAGGCCTGCTTAAAGTTCTTCCGCTGATTATTAACCAAGTCACATAGAGGTTGAAATTTTTTGTTAAAAACGAAAGAGAAGAGAGAAAGGAATAAACATATAAAGTTGGCTTTAGATGGTGTCATAGGAGGGCCCCTCATCCCGATTAACAACTGTTGAAATACATTACAAATATGCAAAAAATTCCAATCTTAAATGATGTCTGTAATGCAAATGTCTTCAATTTATAGAAAAATACAGCTTAAAAAAACTCTGTGATGTCGCATTTAAGGATGAGATCCATAGTGCTTTTGGAGACAGGTGGTTTAGAACTACATTAGATGCCTAGATATGGTGATATGATATTTCAGAACTGTTTGATCTGGAGAAAATGAGAGAAAAACAATACATAGAGGGATAATTTTATAAAGATGTACTCATCCAGAGAAAACAGAAAGTGAGTGAACCTTACAGAGAGAGGATTTGTCTCCAGGTCTATGCTTTTTCAGTTTGGCATTCACATTGCTCTCTCAGGGTTCCCACAGTATTTTCTCTTTTTACTTTTTTAGAAAGTCTCCTCCTGACTGCAGAAATTCTTGACATTTGATTTACTC
The DNA here is from genome assembly GCF_003255815.1 of Theropithecus gelada. Classification (NCBI taxonomy): domain Eukaryota; kingdom Metazoa; phylum Chordata; class Mammalia; order Primates; family Cercopithecidae; genus Theropithecus; species Theropithecus gelada. Next base: position 110,789,145 of record NC_037680.1, read on the forward strand.
AAAGCTGGCTTCTTCCTACCAATGACTACCCATATTATTAGATCAATTTTTCAAAACATCTACAAAAACTGCATTTCTTTAAACTGGCTTTGGAAAAAATATTAGCAGTTTTAACACAGCACAGTTATATGTGTGGCAGATAGTACTGATGTCTACCCAACACAGGTTTGCCTTTTCTTCCATTCCAACAGATTTTATTCAGAAAGGCAATGTACTTGTGTGTCATCGTCCCCTCTTTTGCAGCCAGGAGTGTCTGTGAGTGTGTGTGACTCAGTTCTGGTCATGGGGTATGATATGGTTTGCCTCTGTATCCCCACCCAAGTCTCATGTTGACTTGTAATCCCCACGATTGGAGGTGGGGCCTGATGGGAGGTGACTAGATCATGGGGTGGTTTCTCATGGTTTAGCACCATCCCCCTAGTGCTATCTTGAGATAGAGTTCTCGAGAGATCTGGTTGTTTAAAAGTGTGGGACACCTTCCTCTTCACTCTCTTCCTCCTGCTCCCGCCATGTAAGAGATGCTTGCTTCTCCTTCACCTTCCACCACGACTGTAAGTCTCCTGAGGCCTCCCCAGAAGCAGAAACCTGTGTAGCCTGCAGAACCATGAGTCAATTAAACCTCTTTTCTTTATAACTTACCTAGTCTCAGGTATGTCTTTATAGCAATGCAAGAATGGACTAATACAAGGAATAAGCAAAAGACCTTGGGGAGGGCTTACCTGGGGTAATAAAGCTTTGCTCTCAACCTTACCCTTCACCCTTTCTGGAATGTAGATACCATGTCCTGGAAGGCACAGCAGCCACCTTGTGGTCATGAGACAGAAAGGCACAAGCTAAAAATAAAGATGGCAAAGCAGAAAAATAAATGTAGCCTGGATCCCTGAAGATTTTGAGGAGCCATTGAGTAATATTTTATTTATTGTAAGAAGTTATGGCTAGGTAGAAATCAGTATTCTTCTGGTAATATAAATAAATAATCTCAAAATAATTTCTAGTATATAACCTTTCTTGGGACGTTCTCCAAGGAAATAATCCTTATCATAAAGTTGATGCATAAATATGCTTATTACAAAACTGTTGGCAAATTATTGAAAATAACTTAAAATGTTCAATAATATGTAAACAGATCATCCATCCATGTCTTCTGACTCTGGAATCAGTAAAGTTATCCTCCCTGGTGCCAAGTTCTTGGTCAATTGCTCTAAGAAACTGTCTCCTCCAATGGACTTTTTTCTTCCTCTCTGGGGTATATGCTGGCTGTTTCATTTATTGCCCATCAGAGCAGAAGGGTTTGGGATGCTTGCACCATTCTTCCTGGGACCACCTCTAGAAAGTCATTCAACACAAATACGCTGCAGATAACAGCATAGACTGGATGTGACATACAGTAGTGACAGCTAGGGGAAAAGGTTTATTGCAGAGCGGATTCAATCTCAGAGCATTTGGAGAAGAACTCTGACTTGGCACAACAAGAGCACCTGTGTGCCATGCCATTTAGTCCCCTGTCAAGAAACTTTCCGAGATTTTCCTTCTTTCTATCCTGATTAGAGACAGGCGATACCATCATAATTTAAGAACGTGAAGCCAGGCAACAGTACTTTCACTCATTAAAGATTTTTTTTCAACTGACAACTCATCTCTCAGCTATTTAGAGAAAAGGGCTCAGCCCTAACAAGTCAAAGGTATTCAACAATGAGAAACATTTATAACAAAGGGGAAGGGAATGTGAATCACTTACTGGAGCCCGAGGCTGTTTGGTTCTGGAAATCTTGGAAGCCTTTTTGACCTTGTTATTCACTTCAGTCAGTCTTCGTCCCTCTAGGCCAACCCCAGCTCTTACATTTCAAGTTCATTATTCTGTTGCAGAAAGTTGACCAGAACCCACAAGGGGCCTGATTTTGGATCCACAAGCCTGCGAAAGTTGATCCCTCAACGTGATGTTTTCTGAGACTCGTTCACAAGTAAAATACACTTGAGACAGGGAAAGGACTAACAAAGAATCACATTACAGTGTGGATTAGGATCACTGTCTAACTTTAATCAACTGATGTCAGCATACACAAAATCAATAGATTTTGTTGCTATGTCCTCAACATTAAAAAAGAGAGAGAGGACATACAAGTATATTCGGTTACCTCCATACCTGTCTCCTGGAATAGTTGCTTATCCTGAAAATGCTATAGATGATGTGGTTTCCACAAAGACATGTAAGTAGGAAATGAGAAGACTCTATGAGACCCTAGGATCTCAGAGATAGAGATATTTGCAAACGCAAGTAGCTCATCCCAGGGTGGCAATCTCTTGTGGGAGGCCATGACCATTTTCCAATAATCCCCTCACCTCTTACCTCTTTGCCTCAAAGTCTTCCTAAGAACCATCTTCTGATCTACAACTGAGTATAATATGTCTGTAACTAAGCAAATTGGGGCAGAATTAATTAAACCACTGCTAGAAGCAATCCTTGTCAAGTATTAGTCTACAGTTACAAAACAATATGCAAAGTATGATCCATTTTTGAATAAAAATACAGATAGATGGATGATAGAAAATGCTAAGTAGCAAAATCTTGTGCGGTTCGTTCTAGGTGGTCATTTATATGTGATTTTAAAAATTCAGCTATATTTTCCAGAGTATGAACAATGTAAATAAAATACAGTGTTTTCTTAAAAGGAGAAAATCATAGGGAAAGTATGATCCCAAGTCACCGCTGTTGATTTTTGTGCCAATGCATAATCCATTCCCAAGCAACCAGCAGAATGCCCTGAATGCTTCCACGTCCCCACAGTTGCAGAATTGCAACGTTTGTTCCAAAGGATGAAGGTGTGGTCTTAATTCAATTTGCTACAAGATTCACCTCAACTCCAATTTCACTTCAGGGCCTTAAGCAAAAGCAAAGATCAGCAACTGAATGGAACAGAAAAGAGGAAAACCCAGAGATCCTGGGAGAAGCCCAGTGAGCATCCCTGATGCCCCTAAATCCTCCCAGAGCAATGAGAGCTGCCCTGTTGCAGGCTAAGCATGTGACGCCCAGCAGCTCAACAGGAAGCCCATCAGGTGACTCCCTACTCCACGGACCCCCTCTGATGACGGCAGCTTCAGAATCCCCCAGCTGGTGTGTGCTCCTCACATGATCAACCACACCATGCTGAGAGGTGAGCATGGCAAAACAGGTTTTCTTAGACCTCTGGCCCTCTCAGGAACTGAGGATGAAGCTCCCACTGATGCTCTACCTGCAGCTTGGCCCCTCATCCCCAGTTTCCCTGTCCTGAGCTGATTGACAACTTCCCTGCCTTTTCTGTTCCTCCTCTCCCTGCCTTCCTGGGACTGGACCTGGAGTTCCTTCTGTGAAAGATATTGGCGGAATCTACAGTCATCTCTGCCGGGTCCCAGCTGAACACCCGCCTGTCTGTTTGCCGATGCCGGTCAAGCGTAAGGCTTGCTCCAATAAACTGAATAAGAAATGAAAATCCTGAAGCCATGACAATTCAACTCTGTGCCGACAAAAGAGACCCCGGGCTCTGGAAGATCCTGAGGGTCTGACTTCCTATAAAATAACTTTTCTTCTGAAAAAGAATAACCTTTAAGAAACTGTGTGATTCATGTTCTCAACAAGATTCAAGCAAACATCACAGTTAATTCCAGGAAACCTCTCTCAAATGCCAACGTATGAAACAAAGAACCCTGGTGTGAAATGAGAAGCCCAGTTGCTGAACACAAAGCATCAGGGGTCACTCTGGAATGTGAACCTGGACTTCCTCCATCCATGATGCGCAACCTCGAGGCTGGTTTTATGAGCTGCATGTGACAGTTTACAATCTGGTTACTTAACCAAAATACGTAACCTGCAGATCCCTTCCTTTTTGGAAGGAGACCCTGTGCAGAGAACTGAGAACTCTGAGCTCTGTCCCCAGTGAGCAAGAAACTTGTCTATGGTTTAACCGAAATGCAACCCATTGTCTCCCAGGCCCCACCACTCAACAACAAGTGGTTCTCCCAGGAACATGCAAATATACAGCTACCTTCTTTCAGTCAGTTCTTTCCTTGTCTGTTTTCTTTCTGACCAACTAGAATGTGAGCTCCCGAGGGCAGGGACTTGTCTGTCCAGTTCACTCCATGTTGCCTGAATGGAGCATCATCTGCACATAGTAGAGGCTTGATTAGGAAGTCGTGGATGAGGGAACTGGATGTCGCTTCTGCCCATGCCTTGTCCATGAGCATTACTCAGGTGGGGTGACAACTCTCTTTCCAAATCACATTGCCCTTGGCATTCACTAAAATTGGCTTTTCCACACCCATCTGGATGGGGAAGGAGAAACAGATGAGGTGGTAGAATTTACAAACGGGCTTATAGGTCGGAAGGGAACTAACAACAAAGTCTGTATCCCCAAGGGACGGTCCAGTCTGGAAAGGGAGAGGGGACTGTCAATGTGGCAGAGGAGAGGCACCACCACCTTCTCCTATCTTCCATTCCCTCTGCACACTGGACAATCGCATCCCGCAGTGAGAAAAGCCAATTGTTTCAGTCAATGCTTCCAGTCTTATTCTTGGCATACAAACATGTGAAAATAGACGTGTCAGTCATTTTCACGACTGCCAGGGTGGCTGCCAAGTAACCAGCAGGAGCAGGAGTGGAAGCTGACGTGGGAACCGTGCACCTGCTACTTTCCCATTAACATGTTGCTGTTTGGGGGCTACAATTCTGCCAGCTTGTCAGAAGATTTTATCTGTTTATAATGCGTGAATTCTGTTTTTATGTGAGTATTCAAAAAAAAAAAAAAGAGAGAAACAGAAGAGCCCCTCTCGGTTATATTACCTTGGCATTCTTTTGAAAGTTCATCTGCATTAGGAAGGGTCGATGGTAAAGTCGATGACTATTTTGGCTCTCCAGTTCAGATCTGCTCACATCGTTCTTCCCCAACCTCACCCAGACTGGGAGTAATCCTCTTCTTCTGCTCTCAGTATTTGAATACATAAAATTTGGCCAGGCACGGTGGCTCACACCTGTAATCCCAACACTTTGGGAAGCCGCGGCAGGTGGGTCACGAGGTCAGGAGTTAAGATGATGAAACCCCGTCTCTACTAAAAATGCAAAAATTAGCCGGGCATGGTGGCAGGCACCCGTAATCCCAGCTACTCGGCAGGCTGAGGCAGGAGAATCACTTGAACTCAGGTGGCAGAGGTTGCAGTGATCAAAGATTGTGCCACTGGACACCAGCCTGGGTGACAGAGTGAGACTCTGTCCCCAAAATAAATAAATAAATAAATAAATAAATACAAATATTAGGGGGATTCAGTATTATCCCTGTTTTACAGATGAGAAAACCGAGGTCCAGCAAGGTTAAGTGACCCGCCCAGGGTTCTGTGGCCTGCAAGTGGTGGAGTTAGGGTTACAAACCAGGCAGCTTGTTCCAAGGCCCCGTGCTGTTGTTAATCACTATGCCTTGCTCAGGTTGGTGTATATGCCACATCAATCATTCAGGGATGGGGTTTTAGGAAAACAACAAACAAATCAAAACAGGATGCCCAGTAAAATTTGAATTTTACATAAATAACAATATTTTTTAGTACATGATGTCCCATGGAATATTTGGGTCCTATTTTTACTTAAAAGTTTGTGTGGTTTATCTGAAATTCAAATTTAACTGGGCATGTTGTATTTGATTTGTCAGCCTAGCATTGGAAGTGGATTACTAGTTTGGAGATCCAGGAATCTGGAGGTTGGGGTGACCTGGGGATGAGAGAAGCAGCCTGAAGCTTCTTCTCATCTTGACCCCCAGTCTGGCTTCCTAGAAGAGATGCTAATGGGACTCCAGGGGAAATGTTTGTGCCCTCTGCCTGCATTTCCGTATGCGTTCGCGCGCGCGCACACACACACACACACCCACCATGTACACACCTCTGGCTCTCTACCTAGAATGTCCAACTCATCAGGAGCAAGTTGCATGCCCTGGTGAAGCTTAGAGCCTCTGCTGTGCAGATGGGAGGCAAATTCAACCTAGGAGACTTTAGAGCACTCCAGGCAGCCTGTAGACCCCATCTCCCAAGAGCCTAGCTTTTATTTTATTTTTGTCTTTGTTAAAGACAAGGTCTCGCTCTGTTGCCAAGGCTGGAGTGCAATGGTGTGATCATAGCTGTCTGAAGTCTCAAACTCCTAGGCCTAAGAGATCCTCCCACTCAGCCTCCTGAGTAGCTGGGACCACAGCCATCATCCATGTACCACCATGCTCAGCTAAGCTGGGTTTTTTTTTTCTTTCTTTTAAGAGCGACAGGGGTCTTGTTATGTTGCCCAGGCTGGTCTTCATCTCCTGGGCTTAAGCAATCCTCCCATCTCAGCCTCCCAAGTAGCTGAGGATTATAGGTGTGCACCAACATGCCTGGTGAGCCCATGCTTCAGAATGGGAGGGTGCTAGTGGGCTATTGTGTGGCACAACCAAGCTTCCTTTCCAGGCGTATTTGTCTCTGGATGTGAAGCATTTCCCAGAAATCAGTGATGTGTTCTGTGTAGTCCTGTCCACACTGCATTTGCAAAAATCCCTCATGCATGCTGGGATGTGGTTAATTTCTGGTTTCACTTTGCAATGAGGACGCACATGTTTTCTATTTTATGTTTTTGATGTCCATGTGTCTATGAACATAGAGACAGATGTGGACATATAGATTGATAGTCGCTTTGAAGACAATTTGAGGTGGTTTATGCTGTGGTTGTTTAAATGAGAACAATGGGGAGGGAGAAGGAATCCCATGCTCCCTTGAGGTCCTTCTACCTGTCTCAGAAATCCCACCTCTCAGATCCTCAACCAGATTGTAAGATCCTCAAACACAGGACAGGTTTTACTTACCTAATGCCCCCCAGAGATGCCCAGTAGAGAGTCTTCTACGTCTTTCTGTATTTTTCCATTAGCTGATTTGGAAAACCTGATGAAGCAAATACTGTTTGGTTGAAACAATTTACATTGCTCTAGGCAATGCTATTCTTCAGCCAAATGAATTAGATGATTAATAAGTATAACATGTAATTGGATTCAAAGTCCATGTTTGCCATCCCCTAAGCAGAGGAGGCTTCATTGTATATTGTTATTGATGGAAAGAAAGTGAGGTACTTTGGCCAAACAAAAGAGGGTACAGATGGCATTGTGCTTCCACTACGCAAAAGGAGCCTTCTTATATACATGTTTGCTGCATGCCAATAGCTGCTGTCTGGTATTTTAGTGGAGAAAGGAGAGTTTTTTTAAAAGACACTAAAGTAAGTATCAACAAAGAAGTGATTTATCTTCATATCAGAATTTTGGCTTGGAGCACAATGAGGATTTTGGGTCTGTTTGGGGCTAAGTAGAAATATATGTGAGACCAAAATATGTTTTTCCTGAATCTTCAAAACTGCACACAGTGAAAGAAATATTAGCTTCAAAAATCAAAGTGATTGGATTTTCTAGAATCTGTACGATATGATGAGAAAATGTATGCGATATGCATAAACCAGAATAGCCTTCCTTGTTCAATGTTAACACTTTTTATAAAAAAGTAGTAGACCTATTGATTTAGCAACTACATAATTATTGGTGCTTGAAATACAGACTCATAGAAACAAAGAAGTCAGAGTCACTCATTCAAAATGTAAGCACAAATATGACTTCCATTAGCAATATCGGATACCTGGATAAAATGGCCCAGCCTAGTCATCCCAGCAGGTCAAAGTGGCAAATCAGGTCAACACCAGAAGAGGCCCTCACAAATCCAAACAGAAACTTCTTTCTAAACCAAATCATTTGGAAAACACCTGAGCAAACCACGAAGTTTTTTCACTGAGGTGCAGACATTCCAAAAGCTAAGCAAATACTCCTTTAATGAGTGCCCCAAGCTTATCAGCCATGGACCTGTCATTACTTCAAACAAGTCAGGATTTCAACCAGGTCAGGGTTGAAGAAGAATAATTTTGTTCTAAACAGCTGGCATTTGTTCTTAGGTGTGGTCAGACTATATATAGGTGGATGCCACCAGTCTTTAGTTGAATTGGGCAAAGAACTCTGAGTTCAGTAGGGGTGTGTGTGTGTGTGTGTGTATTTGAAATATTTCTCATTTTTAATGAAATTTATTTTTTAAATGTCCTTCTTGTCTAAGTGCAACTAAGAGACAGAGAGATTGCCCATACTAAGAGATTGGGGTGTTTGCTCAGGGCAGGGATACAAAGCACACCCATTCCTCACCCAGTGCATGCTGGGGGGATGGAGGAATTAGATGACTCCTGAGATCGCTGCTATAACCAGAGAGGGAAGGGGTAAGCCTGCATTCTTGTCAAGGTGAGGATAATTCTGGCCTCATGTGACCCAGTTTTGCTGATCCTACCAGGTGAGCATTCCTGAAATAACTGCTATCCCCGTGGAGTCCTGGTCCTGGTCCTGTCCACTCAAGAGATTGCGGGTGTCTCTAAGAGATGGCGGGTGTCACCTGCCTTGAGTTGGCCACCGTCATGGGCTTGTTTGTTACTGGCCATCAAAGTCCTGAGAACCTTGATGTGATGATACCCCTGCATTCATCCCTGCTAAAATTCTAATGAAAAGCCACTTCTCACAGATCATCATGTGGGGTAGTAGATTTCACCTGTTGACAGATAACTAGGGATAGATGTGAACTCGGAAGCCAGGAGGACCTGGGTTCAAATCCCTACTCATCCACTTATGGGCAAGAGAGCCTGGAAAAATGGCTTACTCTAAAAACCTATGTTTCATTGTCTATAAAGATGCGGATAATAACAATGACAATAGAATTTTATACGGACTAAATAAGCTAATCCAATGTAAATGTATAACACTGGGTCTGATTTGGTAAAAAAGCATCATTTTATAAACAGAGAGAGCAACTCAGGAGGAGAAAAGGCAACAGAGTTCTATTACCTTTCAGGTCTCAGTACATGTCAATATCAATTTTGAAATGTCGTTCAACCAAACAAGTGTATACTGAGTTCTTATGAGGTGTCAGGCACAAATTCCAGGAGTTGGGTAAGACAGTCAGTGTCTCTACTCTCAGGAAGCTTACATTTTAATAAAGAAAGAAAGGAAAGAAGGGAGACAGGGAGGGAGGGAAAGAAAAATTAAAATTTAATTCAAGTAGCAGTACAAACACTCAGGCATTATGATAGGAGTGACTTTTGCAAATCCCGCCAATAAGGTCTGGCTGTGTCCCCACCCAAATGTGCCTTGTATCGTAGCTCCCATAATTCCTGCGTGCTGTGGGAGGAACCCGGGGGGAGGTAATTGAATCATGGAAGCAGTTTCCCCCATACTGTTCTCGTGGTAGTGAATGAGTCTCACAGATCTGACGGTTTTATAAAGGGAAACCCCTTTCGCTTGCTCTCATTCTGTCTTTGCCGGTCACCATGTAAGATACCCTTATACTCCTTTTTCATTTCCTTCCATGATTATGAGGCCTCCTTAGCCATGTGGAACTGTGAGTCAATTAAACCTCTTTCCTTTATAAATTACCCAGTCTTGGGTATGTCTTTACCGGCAGTGTGAAAATGGACTAATATACCCCCTAACCCTAACAACCCTAACCCTAACCCTAACCCTAACCAAGCAACTTTGGTTTTGTCAGAAATAGCCAGCATTGGTTTTCTCAGTATTCACCACCAAATTTCTCACTATTGCATCTGGAAAAGTGGGAACAGCATTCCAGGACCCTGCCAAGGATGGGAAGGCCAGGAGGGGTGTGGCGTGTGTCTTAAGAACAACCTCCCTGTAACCAAACAGGCGTGTTCATCTTTAGGAAATCCCTACTGCCCTAAGCTAAGATGGTGGATGTGAAAATGTCACACTTGCTGGAAGAGGGAGCTTAACCTGGGAGACAGCATTTCTGAGGCTTCTGGTAAGCCTTCAAACACACAGGACCCTCTCCAAGTCAAGCGACGAGAAAGTGCATTTTTCCCCACAGCTTGCTGCAGCACGTTTCACGGAGCCTGTGTGGAGCCTCCTGATGGGGAGAATACCTGGCAGCTGCCAAGCACATTCACTGTGGGATTCTGTGGCTGGGAGCACACGTCCTGTGAGTCACAGGATATGAGACAGAGAGGAGGCGGAGGGTAGGGAGAGGGCAAGGCACTCCAGAGGCTGCAGCAAAGGAGAGAGGGGGATGCCTTATTTCTCTTAATTTTTAACCTACACAGGCAATTTTGCAATAAAATGGACTGGCTACCAAGTATATTTCCCTAGAGCTCACGAAGCGTTGGGTCCTTTGATTGCAGAAGTTCAAAGACAATGAGATGAAAATTCAACTCACGATCCATATTGCAATTTGCCGTTTATGGTTTGTAGTGATTGGTCTGAGCCTTTGAGTAATCTAGTGGTAAAACATGGTTGCACGCTAGAAAAGCTGTAGTTAACAGCAAAAACAAAGGAGCTATGGGCAAAAACTTTAATCATTTCAAAAAGAAGTAATTCACCTGGAATCGTCTTTCCTGCAGGCAGTGAGATGTGTGGAAACAGGCCCCGAGCTGTAGGTAAGAACACCCAGGTGTCGGGGCTGCCCCTGCTGCTTATCAGTAGACCCCTGAGCCATCCATGCCCCACCTGGAAATACCATGAGAACCTGTTGAATGAGTTTCTTTGCAAGTCACAGAAAACAATATGAGGATAAAAGTTTCTTTATAGTTGAATTTGTATAGTATCCATTGACGCACAATTCCTATGGGACCACAAACAGAGCTCCATGTACCATGCACCCAGTACTATGCACCATGCACTAAGCAGCAAGCACCATCGCTGACTTGGGGTTAAAGACAAACATGGCAGGCTGGGCGCGGTGGCTCTCGCCTATAATCCCAGCACTTTGGGAGGCCCAGGCGGGCAGATCACGAGGTCAGGAGTTAGAGACAAGCCTGGCCAACATAGTGAAACCCCATCTCTACTAAAAATACCAAAACTTAGCCAGGTGTGGTGGCGGATGCCTGTAGTCCCAGCTGCTCGAGAGGCTGAGGCAGGAGAATTGCTTGAACCTGGAAAGTGGAGGTTGCAGTGAGTCGAGTTTGCGCCATTGCACTCCAGCCAGGGTAACAGTGCAAGATTCCGTCTCAAGAAAAAGAAAAGAAGATAAACACATGCCAAATGACAACAGAGTGTTGGATAAGAAGGTAAAGTTGGGCCTTTTGACTAGAATAAAAATTCATTCATTTGACCAACATTTACATCTTTTGCACTTATTTTATATGAGATGTTGTACTATGCTCTCTGAGAAATCCAAAGCTGAATCAGAAACAGGTCCTGCTGTCAGAGAGGTGATAATTTAGTAAAGAATGTAAATTCATATACAAATACCTACAGCACAAAGTGGTATTATGCATTTTACTCAGGCCTTGGCCACTGTGTATAAAAACTATTCAGGAGAGGAAAAACCATCACGGGAGCTCTGCTTGGTGAGCTCTCAGCCTCAGCCCCAGCCCCAGCCTCAGCCTCACCTCAGCCTCAGCCTCAGTCTCAGCCCCAGCGTCAGCCTCAGCCTCATCTCAGCCTCAGTCTCAGCCTCAGCCCCAGCCCCAGCCCCAGCCTCAGCCTCAGCCTCAGTCTTAGCCCCAGCCTCAGCCTCACCTCACCTCAGCCTCAGCCTCAGTCTCAGCCCCAGCGTCAGCCTCAGCCTCACCTCAGCCTCAGCCTCAGCCTCATTCTCAGCCCCAGAGTCAGCCTCAGCCTCATCTCAGCCTCAGTCTCAGCCTCAGCCCCAGCCCCAGCCCCAGCCTCAGCCTCAGCCTCAGTCTCAGCCCCAGCGTCAGCCTCAGCCTCATCTCAGCCTCAGTCTTAGCCCCAGCCTCAGCCCCAGCCTCAGCCTCACCTAACCTCAACTCAGCCCCAGCTTCAGCCTCAGCCTCATCTCAGCCCGAGCCTCAGCCCCAGCCCCAGCCTCAGCCTCAGCCTCAGTCTCAGCCCTAGCCTCAGCCCCAGCCTCAGTCTCAGCCCCAGCCTCAGCCTCACCTCAGCCCCAGCCTCAGCCTCACCTCAGCTTCACCTCAGCCTCAGTCTCACCTCAGCCTCAGCCTCAGGCGCTCCCACCCTGGGCCTCTGGGAGTCTCCTGAAGGTTCTACTGAGGTGCTCAGAAACCATTCCCCTGGTCTCCTCCTTGGGATTCACCACCATCCTCCTCTCCTGAAGAGCTCTCTGGCAATGTTCCTGTAACAGCTCTACTCCCAACACCCACAGAAGACACCGTCAGAGAGAAAAGACAATTGTGATCTGTTAACATCCTCCTGCCCTCACTTTCTGTTAACAGGATCCTCATTTTCTACAGGAAACTGTTTCCCCCCACTCATCATAACCAGATCCTTCTGGTGTGACTATCAATTTGCATCCCTCATCCCTCTGGCCTCTTTGATCAGTTCCCAGTCCCTAGGTGGGCACAGAGGCCCTTGCCAAACCAATCCCAACCTTGCATGGACTAAAACTCTCAGGTCGCTAAGCTAGGATGAGAATAGCTGGAGCCTCCAATGGTCACATCTCCCGCTGCACCAAGAAAAGCTCACTGCATGACCGGGCATGATTGCTCATGCCTGTAATCCCAACAATTTGGGAAACTGAGGCAGGTAGATCACTTGAGATCAGGAGTTCAAGACCAGCCAGGGCAACATGGTGAAACCCCATCTCTACTAAAAATACAAAAATTAACCGGGCATGGTGGCGGATGCCTGTAGTCCAAGCTACTCAGGAGGCTGAGGCAGAAGAATTGCTTAAACCCAGGAGGCAGAAGTTGCAGTGAGCCAAGATCGCACCACTGCACTCCAACCTGGGCAATAGAGTGAGACTCCGTCTCAAAAAAAAAAAAAAAAAAAAAAGAAGGCCGGGCACGGTGGCTCACGCCTGTAATCCCAGCACTTTGGGAGGCCGAGGCGGGCGGATCACAAGGTCAGGAGATCGAGACCACGGTGAAACCCCGTCTCTACTAAAAATAGAAAAAATTAGCCGGGCGCAGTGGCGGGCGCCTGTAGTCCCAGCTACTCGGGAGGCTGAGGCAGGAGAATGGCGTGAACCCGGGAGGCAGAGCTTGCAGTGAGCCGAGATTGCGCCACTGCACTCCAGCCTGGGCGACAGAGCAAGACTCCGTCTCAAAAAAAAAAAAAAAAAAGAAAGAAAGAAAAGCTCACTGCAGTTGGAGAGAAAGAGCCCAAGCCAGAGGAAGAGTAGAAAGGAGAGAAAGTCACACCGGAAGATACCATTTGGATCCTGGGATCCAGCTTTTCCAGAGGCCAACTCTAACTTCGGCCTTCCCAGATGGGTGAGCCAAAAGATCCTCCTTTCAGCTCATGCTGATCCACATTCACTTTCTTCTGTCTTCCAGCATCATTCCTGCTACTGCAGCTGGCCCGGATGTCCCCACTGGAGCTGCCAATGCCAACACACAGGCCTCTGAGGTTTGCATCAAGACCCTGGAGCTGGTCTTCACTCAAAAAAGGTCAGATCTAATGAGGTTATCTTTTTCTTTTTTTTCAGATTCAAATGCCCAGGTGTCTGGTGTTTTAAGCCCCTTGTCATTGACCTCTTTGTTTGCCTCAGCTTGTTCTCCCAAGGATGAGTTCTTGTCTAAGAGGCTCCATGATCTCCCAGGTGCAGAGACGGTTTAGCTTAGAACCTTCACCCCGTGAGTCCCACAGACACACCTGGGCTTGTCTGAGTTCAAAGATAAGATAGTTTTAGGCTCAAGATGGGAGTCTGGTTGCAGAAAGAGGATACAGAGAAAGTGCTTTAGCAGTTAGAAAATGAGGGATGATTTCTGGGTGATGGAAATTTAGTTGCTTTTGTGCTTCATAAGGATGTGGCGTTTGCATAAGTTTGTAGGAAAGAAACTTCTACTACTAAAGGCAAGGGCAAAGGAAAATGGAGGATATATTATAGCGACCTAGAGAAAGAGCACAGTGGGAAGACACATAAATGCCTAATTGTAGCTGTCATAGAAGACTTCAGGTGCCACTGGAAGGGTTTACGCATTGTGCCTACAGTGGGGAGCCATCGCAGGCTTCGGACTGGGGATCAGGGAGGGCAGGGGATCAGAGACCTCTGTTTCAAGCAGCCGTGTGTGGTTTCCCTTGAAACTTGAACTGAGCCTGCCTCTGGATCAACCCCTTTTCTCCCACGGTTGGACCGAGCCAGCAGGCTCAGCCTAAGGCAGAGCCAAGAGCAACCCTGCAAAGATGGAGGGTCTGCATGCTGGGAGGCAGCATTGTCTGGTTTCCCGCTGCAAAGATGGAGGGTCTGCATGCTGGGAGGCAGCACTGTCTGGTTTCCTCCTGTAGGACCCAGTGAATCCAGAACACAGAAACCTGGCGAGCTCCAGCAGGGTGATGGGGATGAGCAGACACAGAATCCAGGGGCTTAGCGGTGGGCAGAGGATCTGCCAGGTCTCCAGAAGCAGCCAGAGCAACACGGCCAGAGTGACTGCTGGGTTGAAAGAAGCCCTGGGTGAGTGCTCAGGTTCCCTTCACCTTTCACCCTGCATACCTCGTTCTGTTGTATCTCCTCCCACTTCTCAGCCATCACCATTTCCTTTCACTGGCTCTTATCAATTCACATTTAAATGCACTTACTTCTCTCAGATCTAAAAGAAATTTCTTGCTGGGTGCAGTGGCTCACGCCTGTAATCCCAGCACTTTGGGAGGCTGAGGCAGGCGGATCACTAGGTCAGGAGCTCGAGACCATCCTGGCCAACAGAGTGAAACCCTGTCTCTTCTAAAAATACAAAAATTAGCTGGGCATGGTGGCACATACCTGTAATACCAGCTACTCGGAAGGCTGAGGCAGGAGAATCGCTTGAACCCGGGAGGCGGAGGTTGTGGTGAGCCGAAATTGCACCACTACACTCCAGCCTGGGCAACAGAGCGAGACTCCATCTCAAAAAAAAAAAAAGAAAAAGAAAAAAAGAAATTTCTTTCTTGACTGCACCCTCCTGTCCATCCACTTTCTATCACATTCTTTCCTGTTGGTCTTGGAAGAGTTGTGTACCCTCACAATCTTCACTTCCTTACATACTATCCTCAACCTTTACATGTGGCTTCTTTTTCCATTACCATAGAGCCAATTTTTTTTCCAGTTCTATCCCTTACAACACCAGTTATATCCCCTCACTGATTTTTGAAACATTTTCTTTGTAGGCATTAACTAGTCTGTAATATTAACTGTAAAATATTGCTAGAGGGTCAGGATCTAGGGCATTTTCATTAAACGAGTTGCTAAGAAAAGGAATAGATTTGGTATCCCACCTCTTGAGTCCTGGGATAAATTATAAGCCATGTCTGTTCCTGTTATCTTTAATTCTTCCTTTTGCCTCCTTCTTATCAAGCCACATGTCTCTTGATTTGGAATTAATCTACCTGGTGTAATGACCAACGTTTACTATTTAAGAAAATTAACTTTGATCCTTGTTCTATATCAAGATAGGTGCTCACAGAGCCCAATAGCATTCTTTCTTCAGTTGCCTCCCCAAAACCCCGAAGGGAAAGGGTGGAAATTTTACACTGTGGGAGCTCCTGACACGTTTTGAAGAATGTTACAGGCAGGACATGCCTCAGCCTGTTCTCTTCCCACTGAACAAGGAGCTAAAGCTGGCTGTGGAGTCTTGGGCATCCTATACTGAAGACCACCTGCTACTGCACCACTTCTGCCATTGTTTTCTTTCATGTCTTGGAAGACGAGATGCCCCTCTTACTGTTTAAGGTCATTGCCTTCACCTGCAGTTTGGACCACACTCTCCAGGAAGATGTTTCGTAGGAAGAGTGACTGAACAATTTGTTGTCTTCACCAAGACACTTTGGAAAGTCAAACAGGGCACCAACTCAACCGGATACTGACACAGCAGGTACACGTGAGGATTGACCCTGGAAACTGGGATGTGTGGCCACTCAATCCACAGCAATTTCTTCCCTTTTTGATACTTACAGTCTGGTGCCTAAACAGACATTTTTTCCTCCAGCAGATAGAAGAATGTGGCCCAATCCCTCTCCTTTTCATGACAGTGTGTTTCTGTCTCTCCCATCCTTTCTTCTGTCAAATACATTCTTATCCTTGTCTTCCATTTATACAGCTGTCTCCTTGTTCTCCTTGGCCCACAGTGACTGTTCTATCAGGAAGGGAAGGGTCCAGTTTTCTTTTCTTCTGGATAGAGAGCCAGTTGTGCCAGTACCATCTATTAAGCAATGATTGCTTTTCAGATGGGCTTGAACCTTTGTCTTATATTCAATTCTCAAATTTATTGAACTCTGTAACTAATTCATTTTTATGTGATTGATTGTTCCATTACTCTCTTAAATATTATATATGCATGAAAAACCTCAGTGAATTTCAAATAATAAAAACGATCTGCCTTGTCTAACTACAGTGAAAAAGAAAACAAACTATACCAATAAAGTACTGATATGATTTGAATGTTTGTCCCCTCTGAATCTTATGTTGAACTATAATATGCAGTGTTGGAGGTGAGGCCTGGGACTGGGGGTGGAGGCAGGGTTTGGATCATGGGAGTGGATCCCTCATAAGGCTCAGCACCATCCCCTTGGTAATAACTGAGTCTCCTTCTGGTAGTTCATACAAGTTATGGTTGTTTAAGAGTGTGGCTCCTCGCTATCCTGCTCCCTCTCTCACCATGTGAAGTTGCCTGCTCCTGCTTTACCTTCTGCCATGAGTAAAAGCTACCTGCGGTCTCAATAGAAGCTGAGCAGATGCTGGCACCATGCTTCCTGTACAGCCTGCAGAGCTGTGAGCCAGTTAAACCTCTTTTCTTTATAAATTACTCAGTCTCAGGTATTCCTTAATAGTAATGCAAATTGACAAACACAAGTACCAACAATAAAAATGCAAACAATTGGAGCAAGAAAAAGCCTGCTTGCATCAAAGGCAAATCACAACTTCAATGCAAAATATTCATAAAATAGCAATAAGAATGCCTCATGTCTAAATAGATGTAATTCAGCCAAAGTTGCTCCTAGAGATAAATTCATAGCCTTCAACATGTTCATTAACATAAAAATGTAATAAAAACTACACACTTAACACAAGAAGTGAGGAAAAAATAAAAAATAAAAGAGAAATTAATAGAGAAAATGAAAAAGCAATATAATTGGTGAATAAATCTAAGTAGTAGTTTTTTGAAAAAATTAATAAAATAGAAAAACTGTTATTTGCTCTAACCAAGAACAATTGTAAAGAGAATACCTGGTGATCACTGTGCTTTCTTGTCACTTTTAAGTATTCTAGAAAGTACTAATCAGATCTTAAATGGGTGCTTCTAAACCAAGAACCTGATGCTTATTTTAAATAGTTTGTTAACTCATTGATTTCCTTCTTTTTTCTTTCTTTCTTTCTTTCTTTCTTTCTTTCTTTCTTTCTTTCTTTCTTTCTTTCTTTCTTTCCTTCTTTCTTTCTTTCTTTCTTTCTTTCTTTCTTTCCTTCTTTCTTTCTCTTTCTTTCCTCCTTCTTTCCTTCCTTCCTTCCTTCCTTCCTTCCTTCCTTCCTTCCTTCCTTCCTTCCTTCCTTCCTACCTTCCTTCCTACCTTCCTCCCTCCCTCCCTCCCTCTCTTCTTTCTTTCTCTCTTTTTTTTTTTTTTTTTTGGTGGAGGGGGATGGAGTTTCTCTCTTGCTGCCCAGGCTGGAGTGCAATGACATGATCTTGGCTCACTGCAACCTCCACCTTCCGGGTTCAAGCAATGATCCTGCCTCAGTCTCCCGAGTAGCTGGGATTACAGGCATGCGCCACCACGCCCAGCTAATTTTGTGTTTTTAGTAGAGACGGGTTTTCACCGTGTTGTTCAGGCTGGTCTTGAACTCCCAACCTCAGGTGAT
The DNA here is from genome assembly GCF_003255815.1 of Theropithecus gelada. NCBI lineage: Eukaryota > Metazoa > Chordata > Mammalia > Primates > Cercopithecidae > Theropithecus > Theropithecus gelada. The sequence goes on from NC_037680.1 coordinate 110,806,950, forward strand.
CCACCTGCTTTGGCCTCCCAAAGTTCTGGGATTACAGGCGTGAGCCACAGCACCTGGCTGATTTATTTCTTAACTGTATACAAGTGCCAATAATAGTGCCTGGAATATAGTTGGAGTTCAAAAGCCAAGGAATTATAGGCAAATGGGCCCCTCCAACTCCTACATGGGAGTTGTCTCAGACAAGGGCAGTTTGCTTGAATAGTATGAGTACAGGTAGGGTTAGCTGGCCTGTGACAGGTTCCCCTCTCCAAGGCATCGGTGACATTGGTATCCATCAACTGCATTGGGACAGGCAGCTATACGCAGGACCTGTAGCCCAGTTCCTTGGGCCTAGACTATGGCTGGAGTCCAAGTGAAAATCACTTTATCAAGAGGAATGTTAGTGCATATGAAATCTAAATAGATCATTCATGATTATTTTGTAAAATATACCAATTTAAACTTCAGTCAACAGTGTATAAATATACCAATTTTCACAACCCTAACTTGCATTAAATCAAATGTGTCCATTATAAGCTTGTTCTTTATTAAGGTTGGTTTCCCTTATCTGTTCCCCATCCCCACCCTGCCCCATTCCCCTCCTTGGTTAGGAAAGTAAATCTGTTTTCTCTGTTAATGCTTATATAGTTGCTATGGAATTTGGATCTCTAATCCTCATGGAAATTGTTTTGGATATTGCCTGAGGAGATTCAACTACATCTTTTCAAATAGATAGTTAATTATAAAAATGATATGTATTTGATAATTTATCCTTCAATGTTTAAAACTGCCACATGTATTAGTCCATTTTCACATTGCTATATAGAACTACCTGAGACTGGGTAATTAATGAAGAGAAAAGGTTTAACTGACTCACAGTTTCACATGGCTGAGGAGGCCTCAGGAAACTTACAATTATGGCAGAAGGCGAAGAGGAAGAAAGATACATTTTACACCACAGCAGGAGAGAGAGAGAAAGAAGGGAAGTGCTACACCTTTAAACCATCGGATATTGTGAGAACTCGCTATCATGAGAACAGCATGAAGGAAACTGTCCCCATGATCCAATCACCTCCCACCAGGTCCCTCCATCCACACGTGGGGATTATAATGATGAGACTTGGGACGAGACACAGAGCCAAACCATATCACCATATATTCACAATGTTAAATTATTGTGCTTTAGATTTGTTTGAATATTGTCTCTCACTTACTGTCTATTCTTGGGCTATTGCCACAGTGTTTTGTTGGGGCACAGAGAATGAGATCCCAAAGCATGGTGCCTTGGCATGCTGAGTGCTTTGGATGAAAGGAAACTGGAAAGCCTCCGAAATAATCCTCAGAACCAAGGTCTCCCTCTGACCTTCTCCTTTCCGCTTCTCTGATCCCTTTTTTCCCCAAAGCACTAGAGTGGCTCTCTCTGAAGTTCCCTTATCTAATTAAGGGAAGTTCTTCCAGAAAAAATGCAATTGTCTTAAAACTCTGTCTCTAGGAATATGAACAAGTAACCAGGAAAGATTAACCATAGGAGAAGAGAAGAGACTAAAACTTGTCACATCTAGATAGACTTTTCATGTATTTTTCTGGAGATAGCTCCAAGAAATCACGTGGGACACATTATCTGTATAAGACAACCTTTGTTCACAGTGAAGTTTTGCCTCTCACCTTCACACCACCTCCCCCAGAGCTCACAGGAACTCTTTGTCCAAGGCCACTGTTCCTTGGACTCATTAATTTTCCCCAAAAATCATTCACTACTCCTCCCAATTGGCTACATTCCCCCATTTCCCTCTCCCCTGTGAAGAGGATATGGAAGCTTCAACTCTGGCCTTTCTTCGAGTCTCATATTTAAATGCCCACTGTACTTACTCACATTTTAAAAATTGTCTGCCTTTTCTCCTATTGATCTCTCTGCTGTCAATCTATTCCAGCAAAACATCAGAAAGAACGGAAAGGATGTTTTCCCTTCACCCCTAAAATACTGTTTCCTTGATCCAATAATAATGACTCTCCAAGAATCTGTTGTATAGAAGCAATAGCACAAATATATTCCAGGATGTTCAGTGTCGTTAGTATTGCTAAAAAAAAAAAAAAAAAAA
>NC_037680.1:110811155-110826664 GCF_003255815.1 Theropithecus gelada
CAGCCTGGGTGACAGAGCGAGATTCTGTCTCAAAAAAAAAAAAGAGAGAGAGATAGATCTACTTACACTGATGTGGAAACACGTTGATGACATATAAATTTTTAAAAATTATATATGTACATACATACCACACATACACATATATATAAATAATGATTTTGATATATACAAATGTGTCTGCCTATGAGTTTAAATAGATCTGAATGGATTTAGAACAGACTCAGGAACTATTAATAGCAGCTATGTACGAGGCAACAGATTAGAAAGGGTAAGTGGTTTTTCTTTTTTTGCTTTCTATAATTTAATTTGAAATTCAGAATAGATATGATGAGTGATCTCCAAAACAAAAGAACAAGACATAAGTAGATTGTGATATAATGTAAAATGCATTTGGTCTTTGTCCCCAGTTCATGTCTTGAAACTATTGTGATTTTCTGAGGGATAGGAGAGTCTTTTCGAGGTGACTTAGGATGGAGCACCCAGATAGCCTCAGGATGGGACTGGTCACCAGAAAGACCAAGTGGTTAGAACACTGGAACTTTCAGCCCCACTCACCAACCTCTGGGAAGCGTGCAGGTGGGCTGGAGGTCAAGCTCTATGAAAACACTTGGACAGCAAAACGTGACGAGCTTGTGGGTTGCTGGAGGTACTGGGTTGGGATGGCTCACCCAGGGAGGGCCTGGAAGCCCCACCTCTCATCCATCTCTTCATCTGGCTGTTCATCTTTATCTTTTAGTATCATTCATAATAAACTGGTAAACATTAGTGAGTGCTTCCTTGAGTTCTGTGATCCATCCTAGCAAACTAATTGGACTCAAGGAGGGAGTAGGGAGAGCCCTGATTTACAGTCTATTGGTCAGAAGTACAGGTGATAAGCTTCCACTGCAATTGATATCTGAAGTTGGGGGCAGTGTTATGGTACTGAGTCCTTCACCTGTAGGCTCTGACTCTAAACTTCAGGCAGGTAGTGTCAGAATTGAATGAAATAGTAACACACCCAGTGGGTGTCCCCTGGAGAATTGCTCCATGTGAAAAGCAGCTTATTTTCCTTGTGCATAGATGGAGACAGATCCAGCTGGGTGGACAGGACAGGTGCCATTAAACCATGTGAAAGCCACAGGGCCACATTGACCCTGGCTCCACCTCAGCAGGGTGCAGCTGACAACCCCCAATCTGGGCTCTCAGGAATCAGGTTTGGTTTCTGAAGTGGCCCAGGAAGTTGAAGCACTACAGATGCTCAGTCAAGGCCAGGTTCAAAGGGCCTAGGCCTGTTAGCAGGGGTCGGGGAGGAAACCACACTGAGGTAGTGGCATGAGGGAAGGGGGACCTGAAACAGGGCTTGCTCCCCCACCGCACTGGACACTGAAGCCCTTGCCCCCCATTATATCAAAGGCTCCTTCCAGCTTCTCCTTGTAATAAGTATTTCCAAGAATTTTGAACCATCAGCAGGGGCAGCCCATTGATCGTTAGTGGGCACTGGCAACTCCATGCCTAAAGCTACACATGCTAATCGACTTTTCTTGGAGAAGGTTAAAAACACTGAACATTTCTAAAAAGAATTTTTTGGCCAGGTGTGGTGGCTCACACCTGTAATCTCAGCACTTTGGGAGGCCTAGGCAGGCGGATCATGAGGTCAGGAGATCGAGACCATCCTGGCCAGCATGGTGAAACCCCATCTCTACTAAAAATACAAAAATTAGACAGATGTGGTGGCGTGTGCCTGTAGTGCCAGCTACTCAGGAGGCTGAAACAGGAGAATATCTTGAACCCAGGATGTGGAGCTTGCTTGCAGTGAGCCGAGATCGCACCTCTGCACTCCAGCCTGGATGACAGAGCGAGAATTTTTGCTTTCATGCCACATCTTATCTCATGAAAATCCCAGATTTTGCAACACCAGAAGTTTCTTTCTTGGAATTATTTTTCCCCTCAAAGAATATCTTAAAATATCTCCTAGCAGGGAAAAACAGAAAAATAAATCTGCACACTCAGCAATTAAGCTTTTCCATCTCCTGTAAGAGACAGGCAGTAAATGAAAAGAAAAGAGCATATAAGCTGCTTCTTCCTCAGCTCAGCTCAGATGGGAGGTGTCGTGTGCGGTCATCATAGGCAAGAACCCCTTGCTTCTGTAGGAATCATAGCTATGGCTGGTTTGGAAGCTGGGAATGCTGCAAGGGGAGGGGCATGCCTGTCTAGCACAGCACTGTCCCCCAGAATTCTCGATGGATATGTGATCTTAATGCCCTTCAGTTAGAGAGGGATTAGCAAGTGAAACGCAGAGTTAAGAAGCACTGACACTTAGTTAACGGTACCTTGAGTATAGCACTCGGTCACTCTTTGGGGTTTTTGTTGTTGTTGTTGCTGTTTCTGAGATGGAGTCTTGCTCTGTCACCCAGGCTGGAGTGCACTGGCGCCGTCTCAGCTCACTGCAACCTCTGCCTCCTAGGTTCAGGTAGTTCTGCCTCAGCCTCCCAAGTAGCTGGGATTACAGGCGTGCGCCACCATGACAACTAATTTTTGTATTTTTAGTAGAAATGGGGTTTCACCATGTTGACCAGGCTGGTCTCGAACTCCTGACCTCATGATCTGCCTGCCTCAGCCTCCTAAAGTGCTGGGATTACAGGATTGAGCAATTGTGCCCGGACAGCACTTGGTCACTCTTTAAACACCTAGGGATATACTATTAATTTTTATCCCCAATATGAGTTTGTCACATGTGCAGGAAAGGTATCTTTATTTCAGAAGAGTTAAGTAATTTGCTTTAAGTCACAGAGAAGTGAACGCATAATTAAGTTTTCCTTTTGGACTGATCCATATTCAACATATTGCACATTCTTTTGTTTATTCTCTCTCTCTCTCTCCAGAATATAATCCCGTATCAGCAAGAACTTTATCTGTTTACGACTATTCCTCCAGCATCTAGAATAGACCTGGTACTTGGTAGCCATTGAATAAAAATGTACATTACTTTTATTACTGTTGTTGTTATCATTGTCATTGCATCATACTTCCCAAGAAGGGCTTCTTGTGGAAAAGTCATCTGAGCTGACATATGAAGGGTGAGGAACAGGAATGAGGCCAAAAGTGATGGGTGGAGTTTCAGGCAGATGGAACCACAAGGGCAAAGGCCTAGAGTCAGGAAGGAGCATATGGGGAGAATGAGGGACTAAGAAAAGTTGGTGTCGCTGAGCAGAGAGCAGGGATCTCAGTGCCTGGAGAGGAAGCATGGACTCTATGACTATTGCAGCCTTCATGGACTGGAGCAGTAGCTGCCCAGCTGGTCTAACCACTCCTTGTGCCCTGCACTGTGACCAAAGCCAACTTTTTAAAATTTTAATCTGTTCAGACCCACCTCTTCCTTGACGTCCACTAAGACCTTCACACCCTGCTCCAGTCATGCCAGGCCTGGCCATCATCAACAAGAGCCAAGGTGATGTGGTTTGGCTCTGTGTCCTCACCCAAATCTCAGGTCAAACTGCAATTCCCAGTGTTAAAGGAGGAGCCTGGTGGGAGTTGATTGAATCATGGGGGTGAATAGTCCCTTTGCTGCTCTTACAATAGAGTTCTTACAAGACCTGGTTGTTTAAATGTGCGTAGCACCTCCCGTTTGTTCTCTCTCTGCTGTTCTACTGTGTGAAGACATGCCAGCTTCCCCTTTGCCTTCCATCACGACTGTAAGTTTCCTGAGGCCTCCCAGAAGCAGAAGCCTGTATACCTGGCAGAACTGTAAACCAATTAAACCTCTTTTTAAAATAAATGACCCAGTCTCAGGTGTGTCTTTATTGTAGTGTGAGAACAGACTAATACATAAGGCAATCTCATGAAGAGCAAAACCAGGAGACTTGAACTACAGCTCTCAAAACCTGCTACGCTGCAAGCGTGAAGGGGATGCAATGTTGACATGTGAATGAATAGACAATGGACTGCCAGCATAGGATAAGATCCAGAAACAGACCACACATATGAAGCCATTTGATTTATGATAAAAGTGACGTGACAAGCATGGAAGTTAGGACGTGAATAAACTTTTCAATAAGTGTTGCCGGATGGATTGGCTTTCCATATGGAAAAAAATGTATCTTGACATCTATCTCATGCCATACACAAAAAAATCAATTCCAGACACGTTTCAAATCTACACGAGAAGGGCAATATAATAACACTTTTAGAAAAAAACAAAGGACTAGAGCTTTATGAGTAGAACAGTCAAAGATTTCTTAAATAGGATACAGAAAGCATTAACCTACAGCAAAAATAATCAATATTAAGCTATATTAAAATGAAGAATCTCTTTTCATCAAACGCCTCATTAGAAGAGTGAAAAGGTGGTATAGAGACTTGAAGATATTGGCATTGCATTAGAGCCAACAAAGGACTCATATCAGCAATAAATAGCACCTACAAATCAGTAAGTTAAAGGGAAAATTCAATGGAAAAATCACCAAAAGACTTGAACAGGTACTTCATAAATGAGGGTATTCAATTGGCACCCACATATATAAAAAGCTATGCAGCTGTATTAGTTATCAAGAAAACAAAAAATGAAATCACAAAGAGATACTACTATGTGCACAACAGAATGGGGAAAATAAAAAATACTGAAATACTCAGCCTTTGGCAAGCGAACAAAGCAGCTTGGAGCTCTCATACACTGCTGGTGAGGGTGTACGTCGGCATTGGAAAACCAATCACCAGTATTTAATAAGCTGAATACATACACTACCTCATTACCCAGAAATCACACCCCTCGGTATATCCTCAGCAGAAATGTACACACGTTTACCAAAATAGTTTTATTAAAATATTCATAGCAGCTCTATTCAAAACAGCCTCAAATTGGAACCTGTCCACAGGCTCAGCAACAATAGAATGGATCAATAAATGGTAGTATATTCACAGAGTATAATACCTAATACCACACAGTTCATGTATGAATAATCTACAGCTCCATGCAAGAATATCATTAAAATCTCACAAACTTAACGTTGAATGAAAGAAGTCATATTTGAAGTGTCAATCAAGGAAAATGACTGAGGGAAGTCTCAATCATTTTAGGAGGTTTATTTGCCAAAGCTAAGGACGTGCCAAAGAGACAGGTCTGTGCCTTTCTCTGAAGACGATTTTGAGAGCTTCAATATTTAAAGGGGAAAGGGCTGGATATTGAAAAATATACAATTTTCCTGTGAGAGGGGGTTGGGGAAAATAGCCATTCATGCCTCTGTCTGGCTCAGTGAATCTGCATTTATACATAAGACAACACAGTCAATAGGGCAGAGGAAAGGACCAGACATGCGTTTGTCTCAGGTGGGCAGAGGGATGGCTTTGGGTTCTGTCCTATGTCCTCGCACCTGTGAAGACAAGCCATCAATGTACATTGCCATGGTGAACTTTAACAGAAACACTTTAGGGTAAGAATCTTGGGGCCCAAAAAGAATTTCCTGGTGGGTAAAATGTGAGGGAGGTATGTAGCTTTTCATCTTTGCAGCCATCTTGGAACCAAAATCGGAGGCAGGTTTGCATGATCTGGTTCCTAGCTTGGCTCTTCCCTTTGACTTAGTGAGTTTGGGGTCCCAAGACCTATTTTCCTTTCACAGAAGGAAGTCAATACTGAGTGAAAAAGAGAATATATCCAATTCTATTTTTACTTTAAGAAATGGCAAAACTTCGTCATTGCTGTTATACGTTACGTAGGATTGTGGTTACCCTTAACAAATAGTGACTGGTAGGAGTATGAGAATGTCTTCTGCGGGTGCTTGTTTCTTAATCTCTTTGCTGGTTACGTGGTGCATTTCCATTTGTGAAAATGTATCTAGTTGCCCGCTTAGGATATGGGTGCTTTTCTAAATGTATATTATACTTGTGAACATTCTCAGAATCAAAATGGAGTCACTTGTGACAAACCCTAATAAAATGGAGTTGGGAGGCCTTGAAGAGAGGGTCCTCATGCTATATCTCCCTGATAGCAAGAACAATCACAGAGAATCGACAAACTGCACCTTGCAGTGAAGGTCACTCCTATGAGAACACCTTTCCAATAACAGCCAGTCCTAACTGAAACCTTTTAAGTAGCCTTATTAAATCACAACCTTGTAGTCAGGGTCACTTCTATGAAGACTCTCTCCTAAAAATGGCCAGTACACACACCACTGCTTGTGATAAGCCTCTGTAGACAATGAACTTTTGCTTCAAAACAACCTGCATATACTTCCCCTCTTTGCCTTTAAAAGTTTCCCTAGCCTCAACTTCTCCAGATGCATCTATAGTTTGCTATAGCACATGTATTCCAAATTATAATTCCTCTGCTATTTCTCAGTAAACTAGTTTCTTTAGAGAACCACTCTGTCTGTTGTTATTTCAGGTTGACGCACTTCAATAAAAAGCTTAAGGTGTGCGGAACTGCTGTGTGCCTCAACTTTGGTGGTGGTCAAACAAATCTACATATGTGATAAAGTTGCATGGAACTAAATACCCACACACACAACAGACAGCACATAAAACTGGAGAAAGCTGAGGAAGGTAGGTACATTGAACTGTAAGGGAGGAAAATAACTTTTTCCTCCATTCTTCATGAGTTCTTAGCTGGAACTCTGTAACAAAAGACAGATTAACAAGAGAAAAACAAACACATTTGAAACCACCTTTGCAAAATTATGACTGAAACAATGAAGGAGATCTAACCTAACTGACCCCATCTTGCTTCTAACCTTTAAGCTGTCCTTGGTCCTTCCTGGAAGTAGGCTGAACTAACTTAGGTAGGAACTTAGTTTATAGTTTAAAACAAAGATAAAAACAGCCCTTTCCCAGAACAAATCTCCTTCTTGTGTGGGGACTAGACTGCTTTTGTAAGAATGACAAATTAGCCACAAGATTAGAAATTATGGTTTAGGAGTCATGCAGCTGGAGGCTACAAGATTCTGACCCTCCCTAAACTGCTCCTAAGGTCAGTGCTTGAGATATTTGCACACCCTGCACTTGATGGATCAGCTGCTCCCACCCAGATCAATAAACTGGCTTATCTGATCTTGTGGTCGCCACCCAGGAACTGACTCAGTGCAAGGGGACAGCTTCAACTCCCATGATTTCATCTCCTACCTAACCAATCAGCACTCCTGGCTCACTGGCTTCCTCCCACCTACCAAGTTGCCCTTAAAAATTCTGATCCCTGAATACTCTGGGAGACTGATTTGAGTAATAATAAAACTCCAGTTTCCTGCACAGCTGCCTCTGCATGAATTACTCTTCCTCTATTGCAATTCCCCTGTCTTGATAAATCAACTCTGTCTAGGCAGCAGGCAAGGTGAACCCACTGGGCGGTTACAAGTTTAATAACACAAATATCTCCTATATACGTAAGAGATACCCAGAGAGATGAGTAAATTAGAGTAGATCTCAAAGAGTTGTCTTCAGGCTTAAATACCATCACTCGCTGAAACACAGGAGGATGTGGGCAAAGTTCTGGTTAAGGTGAGATGGCCAGGAAGAGCACCGTAAACCCAGGGTAAGCTTTGTTATCAAATTTAAGTCTTCTCCGTTGGTTAGAGTCTCTAGTGATTTAGTCATCCTCCTCTTCCTGGTGCACAGAGGGAGATGCCCTTACAAGTAGAGATTTCCTTTATAGACATCAATTTCCTTACAAAAGGAACTCTGTTTTCAAAGCTTTTCCTGTGCCTGCCTTTTCCCAAAATAATTGGCTGAAAATAATCTTTATGCCAAAGAGGCACATTTTGGGGTGATGTGCCCTGAGCCCCATCATTTTCATTGTCAATTTCATGGTTATTATGCTGTATTAAAATTATGCAAGATGCCAGACATGGTGGCTCACACCTGTAATCCCAGCACTTTGAGAGGCTAAGGCAGGTGGATCACCTGAGGTCAGGAGTTCGAGACCAGCTTGATCAACATGGCAAAACCCCATCTCTACTAAAAATACAAAAAAAAAAAAAAATTAGCCAGACATGGTGGTGGGCACCTGCAATCCCAGCTACTCCAGAGGCTGAGGCAGGAGAATCCCTTGATCCTGTGAGGTGAAGGTTGGAGTGAGTCGAGATTGCACTGTTGCACTCCAGCCCGGGTGACAGAGTGAGACTCTGTCTCAAAAAAAAAAAAAAAAAAAAGGCAAGATGTTACCATTCGGGTAACAACTGAGGTCTCTCTACTTTGTTTCTTACAACTGCATGTAAACCTACAATTACCTAAAAATAAAGTTTTTTTTTTTTTTAAACTGTGTATGTGTGTCTAGAAAAGACCTTGAAAAGGTGTTAAGACATGACGTTGGCAGTGGGTAAGTATAGGATGATGAGTAGGATTAGGCAGAGAAATGAAAGGTGACTCTTGTTCAGTGTATTTATGTATCCTTGAATCTTTTTCAATAAGAATGTATTCATATATCATGTTGTGTATTTTAAGAAAAAAAGACAATTTCTTTACTCTCCCCACCCCCAAGAAATTGATTTCCAACTGTCCCAGACCAACTGTTTAGGCATAAATTAATAAAACACATTTTCACCCGAAGGTCAAACATACAGTGGCCCTAATGGGCACTGATTGATTATGTAAAGTAGTTAAGTTGGTGATAATTACACTAGCATAGAAGCTTTAGGAAGCCTCTGGGCCTGCTGCAAAAATAGCCACCAAATTCTGAGGTGGCTGAAGGTCCTTTCAAATCTCAGTCACCTCCTGCTCCATGATCAGAGTGTCCCAGCACGATCCTATGTGCCTCAGTGCCTGAGGAATGGTAAGCAAGCCATGGGCATTCTGTATGAACCCCAGACAGAGCACCTGTCAGGGAAACTGTATGACTGATTAGGCCAACGAGAATCAGAGTTCATTTTTCCATGGCCCTGTGCCCAAACCTCCCCAGCAAAAGTTTAGTGCTTACAAAATGAGTATTTACTTTGAAACCATATGGAGCACCAGGCGTAAGAAAGCATTTATCTATTATTTTACCCCGCTCTCTCTGTGGCTCAAATACGGTCCTTCTTTTTCACTGAATGGTGACAGCTCGTGAGAGCGGCACTAAAGTCACCCACTCAGATATGACTAAAAACAAATATTTTTCTGAAGGTTTACACCTATGTTATTTGGTGCACGGATTTTTTTGTATGTTGTAGTTTAGCCATTAATGGCTTTTTTATCTATCTGTAAAGTGACTCTGTGTCCTGGTTTACATTTTCTGTCTAAAACCCTTTGTCTCATTAATTGCATATTAATTTTGCAATGTCTATCTTTTTTTCATTATTGTTATTATTGTTTTTGGTCCAGGGTTTTTAAAAGTTTAATCTTCTATTTTGTTTTAAGTGGGTTTCTTATAGAAAACTAGTTAATAATTTTTTTTTTTTTTTTGAGACGGAGTCTGGCTCTGTCGTCCAGGCTGGAGTGCAGTGGCCGGATCTCAGCTCACTGCAAGCTCCACCTCCTGGGTTCACGCCATTCTCCTGCCTCAGCCTCCCGAGTAGCTGGGACTACAGGCGCCCGCCACCTCGCCCGGCTAGTTTTTGTATTTTTTAGTAGAGACGGGGTTTCACCGTGTTAGCCAGGATGGTCTCGATCTCCTGACCTCGTGATTCACCCATCTCGGCCTCCCAAAGTGCTGGGATTACAGGCTTGAGCCACCGCGCCCGGCTAAAATCCTATTTTATCTTTACCAGTATTTACTTTACAGCTTTTACCAAAAAAAAAAAAAAAAATTGAAGCTGTGTTTACAAATGTTTATGGTGAAAGAATAGCCAAACTTATTTTTCTTTTTTATGGAAGATGAGAATTTTAAAGCTTTGACTTATTACTCCAACATCACCCGATCTTCTATAATTTTATCTGAGATTGTAACCACACCTTATCATTACGATTTAAGTATGATTTCAAATTCATGTGAAAAATTTAAAGGAATTATTATTTTCTATATAGTATCTGGTATTAACCCTCATCACCTATCCAACATTCTTTAACAAAGCTTCCTCTATCTTTAATGTGATTCTGTGTCTGGAATCTTAAAAACATGTACAAGTTATTGTTTTAGAAAGTGCAATATGATATTGTATTACAAGAGAGGTTTGCATTAAGAATGCTTTTTGGCCAGGAGCGGTGGCTCAAGCCTATAATCCCAGCACTTTGGGAGGCCAAGGCAGGCGGATCACGAGGTCAGGAGTTTGAGACCAGCCTGACCAACATAGTGAAGCCCCGTCCCTACTAAAAATACAAAAAATTAGCCAGGCGTGGTGGTGGGCGCCTGTAATCCCAGCTACACGGGAGGCTGAGGCAGGAGAATTGCTTGAACCTGGGAGGTGGAGGTTGCAGTGAGCCAAGATCACACCATTGCACTCCAGCTTGGGTGACAGTGCGAGACTCTGTCTCAAAAAAAAAAAAAAAATGCTTTCCAGACTCCTGCTTTTAGGATTTGTAATATAATTTATAATAGCAATTATGAATTTTCTGGATAAAAATTATTAAAGGTTATATATTATTGCTTTTGTTTTTCAAGACAAGTTAATTTTCTTCACGTTGAAATTGCAAAGGATGCTGTGGTGAATCTGATTTTTATTTATTGACACATTACACGTTTGGGTTTTTTCCCATGAACATCTATAAAATTCTGTTCTAGCATTTGATTTTTTAAAAATGTAGTCAGAGGCCGGGCGCGGTGGCTCAAGCCTGTAATCCCAGCACTTTGGGAGGCCGAGACGGGCGGATCACGAGGTCAGGAGATCGAGACCATCCTGGCTGACACGGTGAAACCCCGTCTCTACTAAAAAATACAAAAAACTAGCCGGGCGAAGTGGCGGGCGCCTGTGGTCCCAGCTACTCGGGAGGCTGAGGCAGGAGAATGGCGTGAACCCGGGAGGCGGAGCTTGCAGTGAGCCGAGATCCGGCCACCGCACTCCAGCCTGGGCGACAGAGCCAGACTCAGTCTCAAAAAAAAAAAAAATAAAAAATAAAAAAAAAAATAAAAATGTAGTCAGATAAGTCTAGATGTTGCCACCTTTCAGTTAAATTTGTTGAGTTTGATTGGCAATACTGCTTTTCGCATTCAAGTCTTACTAGATCTGAAAAGCTGTTTTTTAAAAATCCTTTTCTCTAGTCAATTACTGTTTCTGCTTCATTCGTCTTCTTTCCTCTCTGGGAACATTGTTAGGCTTTCTATTAAAATTTTTCCACATATTATCTTATCTATCATCTTTTTACTTCTTTATCCTTTCTCCTGTGTTTTGAGGCTGTTTCTCAAGTTTTTTCTCCACAAGAACAAATTTGGTTTTCTGTAGGGAACTAATCTCTGCTCATTGCCTTGAATGTAAGTTTTTATTGAGCTTTTATGCTCTTGATTGACATGCAGGCCCTTTGCTTATCTTTTTATAAGCATCATCCTATATAATTAATAGAAAAGTAAAATTTTCTTTTTTTAATTTCTGTTTTTAATTAATGAAATAAATTTGTATTCAAAGGACATCCTTTCTTTGAGAATTTAATACTTGCTACATAATCACGATGAGTATATTAGTCTGTCTTCACACTGCTATAAAGAAATACCTGAGACTGGGTAATTTATAAAGAAAAGAGGTTTAATTGGCTCAAAATTCCACAGGCTAGACAGGAAGCATGATGCTAACATCTGCCTGGCTTCCGGGAAGGCGTCAGGAAACTTACAATCATGGTGGAAGGCAAAGCAGGAGCTGGCCCATCTTACCTGGCCAGAGTAGGAGGGAGAGAGCGGGTAGAGGTGCCGCACACTTTTAAACAACCAGATCTCACGAAAGCTCTCTCAGGAGAACCGCACCAAAGGGATGGTGCTAAACCATGTATGAAGGATCCACCGCCGTGATTCAAGCACCTTCCACCAGACCCCACCTCCGTCGTGGGGTATTACAACTGAACGTGAGATTTGGGTGGGGACACAGATCCAAACCATATCAATGAGTCAGCTTTCATAGCAGGTCCCTGATGTCAATCACTCCCCTTGTTAATACCCAGAGGCACTCCTTATAGTGGCATGACCAGATATCCCCACCCTATTGTCATTACTGTGAGCAAAAGTGATACAGTAATTGCAGAGTTCTCAGTTTTGTGTGTTAAAATTAATCTTAAAGTAGAGGTTTCACAGATTGTATTTCTGCTTCTCTAACTATTTTTATTCTCATTTGTGTCTGCAGAGAGGAAGAGAATACTGAGATGTAGACTGTGAAATACAAATGAACTCAGCAATATGGTTTTTGTGGGGTTTTTTTTGCACCATCACAACATGAGGAGGTTGACACATTATTTGGTTCTTCCTGTTCTTTCTTCTTTTTCTCAGAAGTTATTTTTCTTGGTTTTCAGGCACTATGAAACAGCTCTCTCCCCAACGGCTGCACTGAAGGTGAAAATCCTTTTGCCCTTATCTCAGGGAAATGAAGATTTATGTTCACACACACACTCAGACCTATACGCTAATGTCCATAGCAGCTTTATTCATAGAAGTAAGTTGCTGGAAACAACTGATGTCCTTCAGTGAGTGAATACCTAAACACACTCAGTGCCTCCATCATGGAATACTACTCAGCAATGAAAAAGAAGGAACTACAGTTACCTGTAAAGCCTGCATGAATCTCCAGAGAATTACACTGAGTGAGAAAAGCCACATGTAAAAGGTTGTACTATATGGTTCCATTTATATAACATTCCTAAAGTGATGAAATTATAAAAATAGAAAACAGAGTAGTGCTTGTCAGGGGTTAGGAATTAGGTGGGAGAGGAAAGGAGTGGGCAAGGCTCTAAAAAGACAACAGGAGGGATCCTTGTGGTGATGGAATGTTCTGGATCGTGACATAGGATTGTTAATATCCTGATCAAAATATCATGGTAGAGGCCAGGGGCAGTGGCTCATGCTTGTAATCCCAGCCCTTTGGGAGGCCGAGGCGGGCGGATCATTAATTCAGCAGTTTGAGACCAGCCTGGCCAATGTGGCGAAACCCTGTCTCTACTAAAAATACAAAAATTAACCAGCCATGGTGGCACATTCCTGTAATCCCAGCTACTCAAGAGGCTGAGGCAGGAGAATTGTTTGAACCTGGGAGGCGGAGGTTGCAGTGAGCCAAAATTGTGCCACTGCACTCCAGCGTGGGCGACAGAGCGAGACTCCGTCTTGGGAAAAAAAAAAAAAATCATAGTAGAACTTTGAAGCATGTTACCACAGCAGGATATATTTCTTTCAACTGCATGTAAATTCACAATCATCCCAAGCTAAAAAGCTTAATAATAACAATAATAATGACAATAATAAAACCTTTGCCCGATACCTTGCAGAGATTCGGCTTCCTGGTGCTTGTCATCATTTTTCTTGCCATTACCATTACATTACATGTGCAGTGAGTCATAACCTAAGCCAACGTAATCCAGAGTGGATCTGATCTGCTGGGATCCATGCCGCCTTCCCTTGGCACTTATCATGCATTTTTTCATGCAAGATAGCATTGTAGGAGATATGTAAGATACTAAGTGTGCTACGGCACAGTTTACTCTTTCAAGCAGCTGAGGTGATCAACAGATCCTAGAATAACACACGAATGATTCCCATATAAGTATCACCCTGGTTGAGTGAAATGTGCCCTGTTCCGCAGGAATAGACACTGTGCAGCTGAAAACAGGACTTTCTGAAGAGTCCACATCCTAAAGTGGGCTGCTGACACTTGGAGCCCGACAACTAAACTTCAAAAGAAGTCCAACGCAACCAACCACAATAAAGTGAGTGGTAAGTGAGGAGGAGGATGGGCCTCCTGGAGAGTTGGTTCTTGATGAATGGCTGCTGTTCTCACGCTTTCTCCTGAGGGAGGTGAGAGCTGGGCTGCTATCCCCCTCCCTGAAGACTGGAGAAGTAAAGAGCTGGGAGCCTCATGTGTGCCTCTGCTGCAGCTTAGGAGGTAGAGCGATTGCCAGAGAAATCTATTGCAGCAGAGCAAGGAGACAGTTAAGAGAGTGTGTCTGGGAAAGAAATGGGGAGGGAGCCCAAACGCTCCTTTCTTCTCTCTCTTGCCCCAAAAAAGAGGTGCCTGCAATAGGCCAAGGATGCAAGAATTTAAGGAGTAGCACTGTGACTCACTTGGACTACTGCTGTTCTCGCTCAGAAAGAGAGAGAGAGAGTTCTATAGGGGTGAAACCAAAGCCAGATTTCAAGGAGTTAAGAATCAGAGACCAAGAAGAGGAATGCCAACTTTTCTTTGCAGAAGTCCATTTTTTAGTGAAAGGAAAGAGGAAGACTGAGGAATTGAATTTGTTAAGAGGAAAGGATTGAGAACGTCTTTAAGGCTAGAAGGAATTAAGGAGACGGATTCTGCAGCTGGGAGAGAGAGAGCAGAGGATGCAGCCAGGCCCTGCAGGAGGGCTGGAATGGAGGGCAGAGGTGGCAGGATTAGCAGTGGAAATGAGGGCACCATCATGATTCAGATAAAGCCCCTGGATTTGTGCAGTGCACAACCTGGACACTAACTTTCAGGGTCCCTGCAGCTTCCTCTGAGTCAGAGGAGGAGACAGAGAATGTCAAATGTAGGAAAGAGTGAAAAAGCAGCAGCCACACGGGGTGACTCATGGGCTTTGGAACCATACCTGTGTGTGTCTAAGTTCTGTCACTGGATACTTTGTCCTTAGGCAACTAATTTCACCTTTCTGGGCCTCAGTTTTCTCATTTGCAGAATGAGTATAATAATCCTTACAGGGTTGGCAGAGGATTCCAGGGAGATCACGAGATGACACGTAAAGAATGTCTGGCACTGAGGCACTTAGGATATCGTGGTTCTCTACCTCCTCCTAGAGCATTTGCTTCTGGGGCCTTGTCCTCTGCAGTGGAGTGGAGGGTGAAGCATCTGGCACCTGCGAAGCTGAGGGAACCTCCATACCTGTGCAAATGCAGGCTTCCAATCACTAACTGTTATTGATTATCTGGAGTCCACTGGCTGCACAATAGACTGCTTCAAGGCTGCGCGAGTCCGTTCCATTTTGTTCAATACTCTGAGTTTCTCTTGTCCTAGCTGCCATATAAGTGTTGCCATACTTAAAAGGAACTCTGGAAAAGTAAGGGAAAGAGGGAGAGAAAGACTCAGGAAAATCTGTTTAAAACTGTATCCAGGCCAAACCTGTCTGCTGCCTGCTCCTTCTTCCCAGGGTCTGCCTGTGGGGCCCTGGCTGGGGGCTGGGGGCTGGAGGCTGGGGCTGGGGGCTGGGACCAGAGCTCTGGACAGGTGGCCTGTCCTTGGAATGCCAGGGAGTTCTCATGCTCCTCCTTAATGAAGGCTTTTTAGAGGAGACTACAGGGAAGAACTAATGCCCCATATTCCTAAATCCTGAATCTCAAGCCTAATTACTGGGATTTAGGTCTCAGTCAAGGATCTCTTTGGTCCCTAGAGATTCAGACCCAAGTCATTCTCCATACCTAGGATTCAAAGAGCCAGGCTACTGTGGAGGACACACGAAAGAAAGAAAGAAAGAAAGAAAGAAAGAAAGAAAGAAAGAAAGAAAGAAAGAAAGAAAGAAAGAAAGGAAGAAAGAAAGAA
>NC_037680.1:110826727-110921615 GCF_003255815.1 Theropithecus gelada
GGAGGGAGGGAGGGAGGGAGGGAAAGAAAGAAAGAGGGAGAGAGAGAGAGAGAGAGAAAGAAAGAAAGAGGAAGAGGAAAGGAAAGGAAAGGAAAAGAAAAGAAAAGAAAGAAGAGAAACAAGATTGGAGCTCAAAGTTGCTTTGCCCACAGTCGAGGGGGAAGCCTGGGTGATTTTTTTCCCATAATTTCTGTTCTTGCCCATCTTGGTTAACTTGGCTTTAATGGACAAGGCCAGCCAATGCAGAGGGAGCAAGAGGTGGTTGGTGAGCAACCCTTGGGACCTGAAGTGTGTGTCCAGAACCACTAAGGATTCCTGTGCCTGAAGGGCAAGCTCTCTCTGCCCCACCGTGTTTGGGGAACCAAAGCTGCAGGGAAGAGTTCAGGAACTTGAAGCAGTTGCCATATTGGTGCAGGACTGCACAGGACTGTGAGTCCTCCCACCATGCAGCAACAGTTTTTGTTCATTTCTTGACTGTTCTAGTTCATTTCCAAAATTTTTCTGTCTGGGATGCTGGTAAAAAAATTGTGTGTGAGCTCCTACAACCATGGGCTCCAAGCATTGCTTTCGGTGATCAAATTGATTGACCCATCAGCTGGAGAAACAGGGTTCCTTTGTGTTTGTTTAGCCTCTTAGCCATACAAGCGCCCAGCCTGGAGTCTGGAGGTGAGCTCTCATTCCACCTCTTGAGTTAAGCAGGTGAGAGGTCCTGGAAAAACCACCTGGCAGGAGTCCATGGAAATTTCGGTATTGCCTCCTTTATTAGCTTGTTTTAAGGGTCCAACAGTGGGAATTTGCTTCAAAATATGAGACCATTCTACACTACGGACAGATTTTTACCTTGATCATAATCCTTGATTCTTCAGGGCTCAACAGCATCAGGAATATGGGAAAGAAAACAATTCAAAGCCTGAATTTTAAAGTGATAATTAAAATTAGACCTATGCTCCCCAGACAGTAATATTAATGGTTCAGAGGGGTTAGCTGAGGATCTAAGATCTTTAGCCACCAGGACTCTGTCCAGTGGCTGAAGGCATCATGTCAATGGTCCAACCTTCCCAAGGCTGCCATACTGTGAGGATGAGCAACCTGTACCCTTTGGAGAGGTTCATGAAGAAGTTGGAAGACCACAGAGAGAGAACTGCCCAGCTCACCCTCAGCTGTGGCGGCCCCCACTGTTCCTGCTCCATCTACCATCCACGGCCCACAAGGGATGATAAACCAGAACCCCCTAGCTAAGCCCTTCCCAAATCACATCCACAGGAACGGTGAGAGGTGTTAACGTGATTCCTGCTCCTTCAGGTGTCTTGCTATGAATCGCTAGCCAAGCAAGACAACCTTCTCCCAAGCACACATTTCAAGTGGAAGCTGTTCATCTTCCCATAAACTGTAAGACCAAGACAACAGATCAGCTAAATTCTGGTTTCTCTTAGTTCAGTTGGGGCTTTGGCTGTAAGTGGTAAAAATATGGGACAAAGAAAATTGAAGTAAGCAGAGCAGTGTTAGCTCCAGATGCTGGGGATAATCCTGCCACCTCATAGAGTTGAAAGCAAAACTGTGACAACCAGATCCTTGGGGGCCGGCTAGAGTGCTCAGCACCATCGGGACTCTCTCTCTTTCTGATTTCTCAAGTCTACTTGGCTTCACTTTGCAGGTCGGTGCTCTCTACCTGGTTAGAAGGACGTCTGCCCGCGTCCATTCTGCATTCTCTCAGTTTAGCAATCCCAGTGGAGAAGGAAGCTGCTTGTTGACAACATCTGAAGTTTGGCCTTCACCACCTTTTGACCAGGAGATCTAGGAACTACAAAGACATCCAAAATGGGTGGAGGAGCATGACAGGATAACAGCCAAACACACTCTCGTTTAGAAAGGGAAGCATGGGAGACACAGGCATCGCTGATTTCTGAATTCCAACTCTGGGTCAAGCAGACCATGTGAGGCCCCCCACTCTTCAGAGCTCTTGGGCGCCAGGAGTGATTCTTGATTAGGTTCAGATACCGCCGTCTGAAGGAGCTGCCTTGCCCACTGTTCCTTGACTCTGCCCCCCAGGAGGCCTCTCCTTTTCCATCATCCTCCTTGCATGCATCTGAAGTGAGTTCATCCCACTTGGAGGCTCCAGGGTCCTCAGCACACTTTCTGCCTGAGGCAAGTATGGAGTTCAAGGGTTTAGGAAATAGACGCGCCTTGTTAGTGTGGGCCTGTGGTTGCCTTAATGCCAACTTTCTTAACAGCCTGAAGGCTCTTTTTTTTTTTTTTTGAGACAGAGTCTGGCTGTGTCTCCCAGGCTGGAGTTCAATGGTGTGATTGCTGCTCACTGCAACCTCTGCCTCCCAGGTTCAAGTGATTCTCCCACCTCAGCCTCCCAAGCAGCCGGAACCAGAGGCATGCACCACCACACCCGGCTAATTTTTTTGTTTGTTTATTTGTCTTGAGATGGAGGCTTGCACTGTTGCCCAGGCTGGAGTGTGCAGTGGTACGATCTCAGCTCACTGCAACCTCTGCCTCCGAGGTTCAAGCGATTCTCTTGCCTCAGCCACCCAAGTAGCTGGGATTACAGGCGCCTGCCACCACGTCCAGCTAATTTTTTGTATTTTTAGTAGATGAGGTTTCATCATGTTGGCCAGGGTGGTCTCAAACTCCTGACCTCATGATCTGCCCGCTTCAGCCTCCCAAAGCGCTGGGATTACAGGCGTGGGTCACAGCACCTGGCCTAATTTTTGCATTTGTAGTAGAGATGGGGTTTCACAATGTTGGCCAGGCTGGTCTCGAACTTCTGACCTCAAATGATCCACCTCTTGGCCTCCCAAAGTGCTGGGATTACAGGCGTGAGCCACCATGCCCAGCCTGAAGGCTTCTTATCTATTTGATTCCAATTGGTCTCTGTGAGCCCGTCCTCACATCTGCAGTTCTGTTCCCACACCCTTCTCAGATGGGTTCTCTTTCAGGCTTTCTCACACCCGTATCTACCTCTCCTGAGTGAAGGGGCTACATTCACATTGTTGGGAAACCCACACACTCGGGCTCTTTTCTCTGAGGCTTTCTTCAGATTCGTCTGGATTTTTACCCAGCTGGAAGGATTTGCTGGGTGCTGTTCCTCCAGGGTCTTCTTGATCATCTTTTGTGCTTCTCCTGAAGAGACATCTGGCTGATCCAACCCAGCAAGACTTTGAACTTTTGAGTTCTCCCTGTTCTCTTGCATTTGTGTTCGCGAACTAGCCAGTTCTTCCGTGAGCTGTTCTTTCTTGTAACACATGGTCAAATGCGGGTCATTTCTAGTGTTCTGTTCTCCATGCTTTCCCCAACAACAACTACAAACTTATTAGGTGCCCATCTGCCTCTTGAACCATGATGGCAGCCTCCAGTGTCTGTCTCCTTGATGCCCACGGCTGAGCAAACACCAATGCCAGGTCCTCCAGGGTTTTTATTTACAGTAGGACCCATTTCTGGTACTGATATACATAGTAGTCAAGATAAGTTAGATTATGGTGTGGTGATAACCCCAAATCTCAGTGCTTCTCAGAACTAAAGCTGCCTCCTCAGGCATGGGCCTCCCTGGTGCCCACTGCAGGGAAAAAGGGAGGATGCAGACCCACTCACGGGTATCTCCTGCTTCTGCCTGCAAGTTCCTTAGACCCAGAACAGCATCTCCCACACAGAAGGCATTCAGTGTGCTTTGTGGATTAAATGCATGATTTTTAGCTTTATAATTAACGTTAATGTTTAATAAGAAACACACACACTAATAGGATTCGGCTGTGTCCCCACCCAAATCTCACCTTGAATGTAATGATCCCCACGTGTCAAGGGTGGGGCCAGACGGAGATAATTGAATCATCAGGGCAGTTTCCCTCATATTGCTGTCATGGTAGTGAATAAGTCTCACGAGATCTGATGGTTTTATAAATGGGAGCTCCCCTGCAGAAGCTGTCTTGCCTGCAGCTGCGTAAGGCTTGCCTCGCTCTTCCTTCACCTTCCACCGTCATTGTGAGGCCTCCCCAGCCATGTGCAACTGTGAGTTAATTAAACCTCTTCACCTTGTAATATTACAAGGTTCATTAAACCTCTTTACCTTGTAAAAGATATACCTTGTATAATTTTTCTTTTTCAGAAATGTCTGGATTATTCTATAAGTATTTTTCTTTTTCTTTGTTTTCTTTTCTTTTCTTTCTTTTTTTCTTTTTTTTTTTTTTTGAGAGACAGTTTTGCTCATTACCCAGGCTATAGTCCAGCGGCACAATCTCGGCTCATTGCAACCTCCACCTCCTGGGTTCGAGCGATTCTCCTGCCTTAGCTTCCCGAGTAGCTGGGATTACAGGCTTGCACCACCATGCCCGGCTAATTTTGTATTTTTAGTAGACACGGGGTTTCTCCATGTTGGTCAGGCTGGTCTCGAACTCCCAACCTCAGGTGATCCACCCACCTCAGCCTCCCGAAGTGCTGGGATTACAGGCGTAAGCCACCTCGCCCGGCCTCTACAAGTTTTTTTCTTACAAATAAAACCTAGAATTATTTGGTCAAGTTTTTAAAATCCCATTGGGATACTGATTGGATTATATCTAATATACACATGGGTATGAGAATAACTATTATTATTATTATTTTTTTTTTTTTTTTGATACGGAGTTTCTCTCTTGCTGCCCAAGCTGGAGTGTAGTGGCGCGATCTTGGCTCATTGCAACCTCTGTCTCCCAGATTCAAGTAATTCTCCTGCCTCAGCTTCCCAAGTAGGTGGGATTTCAGGCGTCCACTACCACGCCTGACTAATGTTTTGTATTTTTAGTAGAGACAGGGTTCCATAATGTTGGCCAGGCTGGCCTCAAACTCCTGACCTCAGGTGATCTACCTGCCTCGGCCTCCCAAAGTGCTGGGATTACAGGCATGAGCCACCGTGCCTGGCCTGACATTTTTGTATCCTGTTAGTTTCCAAATCTATGTCTACTTTAATAGTTTTTCTTTTAGTATCCATCAGTAGAGTTTATACATAGTTTTCTTCATGTAAGTCATGTTCACTTCTTATTTATCTTATGTCTAACTATTCTGCTTCTGTCGCTACTGTGAATAGAATTATCTTCTTAATATTTTCTGCCCGGAGCTTGAGCTCAGTAATAGGCTATTGACTTTAGTGCTTAGGAGCATTATTTTAAATGAGCACACACAGATGCCGAAATCACAGCACATCTTCATTCTTGTCTTCCCTGCCCTCTAATATCCATTTAGTGAGGGAAGCTTTGCCCCTGCCTCTGAGTTACAGTCTGTGTATTACAGGCTCACCCTGCCTCTGAGTTACAGTCTGTGTATTACAGGCTCACCCTGCCTCTGAGTTACAGTCTGTGTATTACAGGCTCGTTCCCCCAAAAAGACAGTCCCATGAGCACCTTCCATCACTGCTGCTGTTTGACTGTGTTCCCATGATGTTGGGAACTTAATCCCCAAAGCAACAGCATTGAGAGGTAGGACCTTTAAGAGGTGATGAGGTCAGGCTGGGCGTGGTGGCTCACGCCTGTAATTCCAGCACTTTAGGAGGCCGAGGTGGGCAGATAGTGAGGTTAGGAGTTTGAGACCAGCCTGACCAACATGGTGAAACCCTGTCTCTACCAAAACTACAAAAATTAGCCGGGCGTAGTGGCAGACACTTGTAGTCCCAGCTACTCGGGAAGCTGAGGCAGGAGAATCGCTTGAACCCAGGAGGTGGAGGTTGCAGTGAGCCGAGATAATGCCACTGCACTCCAGCCTGAATGACAAGCAAACTCCATCTAAAAAAAATTTTTTTAAATATGAAATCGCAACATTAGCAATCTATTCTATTGATTGAAAAAGAACACTGCATACAGTTTTGTGCATAGGGATGTTTATTGCAGCATTGATTTCAAAAGAAAACAAATGGAAAGAATCTAAATACCTATGAGTAAAGAAATGGCTACATACAGCATATTCGACCACGGATTATAAGGCAACTATTGTCAAAGATGCACTTAATTCTCTATGTTTATAGCTGGAAAGACATGCAAATATATTGTGAAATAAAGCAAGTAATTTTCCCGTAAAGAAAAAAAAGCAAGAGGAAAAGGGAAAAATGGTGGTAGGCTGACCTACATATGTTCATCCACATCTGTATTTGAGCAAAGAGCATTAACATATGCATAATTTTTGCCCACAAGGATTAGCAGAGTAGTTAAGATCCTGGGCTCTGCAGCTGGGCCTTTGTGTCGGAGTTCTGACAGTGGCACGCATTAATTACAGAACCTTAGGCAGCTTATCAACTTCTCTGTGCCTCAGTTTCCTCACTTGTGAAGCAAGAATAAGGAGAGTGCTGACCTAAGTGTAGTATTTTGAGGATTAAATGAGCTAAGCTATGTTCCCAGCACCTTGTACATGCTGTATGAATGGTTGTACTTATTATTAGTTAAGTATTAAATAATATTATTCAAGTTATTTATTATTTATTATTTAAGGAATTACTATTATTTAAATATTATTTTAATAGGTTGATGAAAGAGGGGGGATAGCTGGCTATTGACTTTTTTTTAATATATTACTACAGTTTTCAAACTTTTTCAATGAATACAATTTACTTTTGTAACTGAAAAAAAACAATAAAATGTGGGGAAAGGACCACCAACAGTACCAGGCATGAGAACGCTTCTGAGAAAAGCTGAGCTCCTAGGCAGAGGGATAAATCTGTGGCAGCTTTGGATGTTTCTCAAAACAGAGCATTAAAATGAGTCACAGCCTCTCGCATAGCTTTTTATCTTTCCTAAATTGGAATCCTTATCATTCTTACAAAGAATTACCAGCAATAACATGCTCATTTCCTGGCATAATAATTCGAAACCCAAATAAATGAGTATTTTTATTTCCCAAACGCTTGGGCCTGGTATGTGAGCCCCGAGTCACAGTTCTTGACTCCAGAGTGACGTGGCCACTGCGGTGGCGGTCAGAGTCAGACCACCCTGACACGACCTCATCTGTGTTGTTGGTGATTCACTGCACCTGACAAAACCTTGTCTTGGGCAATCATTCCCTCCGCACAGAGACTGCTGTGAGGATGTAATGACAAGATACATGTGCAACTGTTCGCAGATTGCTTGGCACAGAGAACTCACACAAATACAATAAAGACGATGACAGTGGTGGCTGATTTGCAGGATTGAATGGCATGTCAAGAATGGTAGATGTGGCTAAATAAATAATAATTGAAAACTCTCATAATTCAAAGACACTTTATGTAAAAGACAAATGAAACATTTTAAAAGACTTTAACAAAGCACTTTTACATGTCAATACCAGTAGACAGTATGCAAAATAACACTAATAGAAGAAACTAATAGAACACTAATAATACTAATAGAAGAAACATACAATTGGTTGATTAAAGAAGCAGAGAAATGCTTCATTCCCACTCTCCAAACATCCTTATTGGGAAATTTTCCCCACACCTACCACCTCTTTGCAGCCCATTCCTTAGCTGTACCCTAAGAGAAGTGGATAATTCTGGCCAGTCCATTTCAGAAAAGTAAACTCTGGGTTCTCAGCTCACCTGTCCCCTTTCCTGTTTTGGGAACCCCATGCCTGCAGGAGTGATCCTCCTCTGCTCCTCTGTGCTGAGTCTCCCAGGCAGTTCCCACACCAAGGAAGGCCCAGCCAGCTCTCTGTCTGACTGTCAGTCCGGCCAAGTCAGCCTGGGATGGAGAGAGGGGCTGTTGCTGCATTTGTAACTCATCTAGCGGGCCCAGCTGACATCCACAGGAGGCTGCATCCTCCGCCTTTGTTCTATCAAGAATTGGGGTAGTATTTTAGCCCCTTCTGTCCCTCTCAGCCTGATTTCTGAAATTGCTGGTTTTATGGGAGGGACAATAACTGCTATTCATTGCGCTCCTTCAGAGACTTCAGCCACATCTGCAGAAGATGCTCAACTGGACTGACAATTAAATAAGTGCACATTAAAACAAAAGTAAGGACTGGGTGCAGGGGCTGACGCCTGTAATCCCAACACTTTGGGAGGCTGAGGTGGGTGGATCATCTGAGGTCAGGGATTTGAGACCAGCTTGGCCGACATGGCAAAAGCCCATCTCTACTAAAAATAATTTTTAAAAAAAAATTAGCCAGGCATCGTGGTGCACGCTTGTAATCCCAGCTACTCAGGAGGCTGAGGAAAGAGAATCACTTGAACCCAGGACATGGAGGTTGCAGTGAGCTGAGACTGTGCCGCTGCACTCCAACCTGGGCAACAAGAGCAAGATTCTGTCTAAAAGAAAGAAAAAAAAGTGAGAGGCTGTGCCTACCTGCCCTGCTGTTCAGGATGGAGCAGGAGCAACGGGTATGTTCACAACTGTCCATGGGGAAACCCCTGCTGCTCATCTGGGAGGCAGCGGGCCATGATCATAGTGAGTTTTAAAACTGTTTGGATCCTTTGACCTCATTATTTCACTTCCAGGGCTCCACCCCAGCAACCAAGATTCACAAACCACCTTTTCCTTATAGCATGGTTCATAATAGTAAGATTAAAGACAATAGAAATGGCCAAAGAAAGGAGAATAACTATATAAATTGTGGGCCAGCCACAGAATGAAACGTGATGAGGCTATGCAAAAGAGGGCTTTTAGAACATTTCCTAATGCTTCCATAGGTAATGCTAATCAACAACATTGAATATAGCATGATTAGTGAAGTACATATCCAATGGTACACTTATGATGCATGCAAATGCTAATGGGATTTATATCTTGAGGGTTGGATTGACAGTGATTTTTATTTTGTTTCTGCGTTGTTTTTCTTTTTTTACATTTTCCACATTACATGCAAGGAGAACATGCTACTTTGTATGTTTGTCGTTTTGGGGGTTTTTTGAGATGGAGTCTCACTCTGTCTCCCAGGCTGGAGTGCAATGGCCCGATCTTGGCTCACTGCAACCTCTGCCTCCTGGGTTCAAGTAATTCTCCTGCCTCAGCCTCCTGAGTAGCTGGGGTTACAGGCACATGCCACCATGCCCAACTAATTTTTGTATTTTTAGTAGAGACAGGGTTTTGCCATGTTGGCCAGACCAGTCTCGAACTCTTGACCGCAGGTGATCCGCCTGCCTTGGCCTCCCAAAGTGCTGGGATTACAGGCATGAGCCACTCAGTTCAGCCCATGCTGCTTTTAAAGAAAGAAAAAAATCATAAAACACTTGACAATTAACACCATATGACATAAGGTCTGCAGAAACACAGAAGATAGAGTTGTGGGCCTAGGCTTATTCCTTGGCTTGCCGGGAGGAAGGACATCTGAACACTATAAGGTTCACCTATAGGAAAGAGGAAAAGTGTCCCAGCAGGAGAAGCGGCCTGTGGGGAACACACAGAGATGCTATGTGGGAGGCAGCTGCCTGGGAGAATTTTTCTCCCACCCGTGTTGCGGCAATATGCTGCCTACAGGTTCAGACACGTGATGCTCTCTCCACGGTCAGGATCTACCTACCAGAAGCTCCTGTTTCACCTGTGCCCTAATTACAACCCCCTTCTCCACCATCACCCGAGTCAAGTGCCTACGCCTCTCTGTTCCCTACATTAGGGTCCACGACCAGCCGAGCCTAACATCAAAAGTTCCTTCTGTGACCAGAAGAGGGCGCGGTGGTGCAGGATGGGCGTCCCAGGAAGGCCAGGACTTAGGTTCAAATTCCGATTTTGTCCATTCCTGTAACCTGTGAGGTCCCCGCGGGTAACGTGCGTGTGACAACACCTCATCACGGGGTTCTTGCGGAATCAAATATAACAGTGACATACAAATGGCGTGCAAGCTGAACTCCTGTGACTCCGAGGGATTACCAACGTCTGTCAATAGTTTATTCAGTGTTGAACCCCCAGGTGATGTGCGGCTGGCTCTAACTGAACTTTCACCTCCCAGAGAGGTCTTGGCATCTGCCTGCTTGTAGGGACTGTGGCCCCTGTCCATGCCCTACTCCTGCCCTTTGAGCTCCAGGGTCTGTCTGCTGTAAAAGCTGCTGGACTCTGCTCCTGGCTCAGTTTGACCAGCCGGCTGGGCTCTGGTGTGGCCCACAGCCTAGGAGGAAGGACATTGTGTCCTGGCCAGGTGCTCATGGGCTCAGTGAGCAGCACTTTGAACTCCAGGCGCAGTGATGAGGGCCTCCCTCATGACCCCTCATGACCAAATGAACCCTCAACTCTGGCGAGCAGTCCTCATCTTGCCACTCTGTGCTTTTATACCCAGACCCAAATTTCCCCCTGGGCAGTGGTCTGTTCTTACCTGCCTTTCCAAATGCCAGTCCTCCACCCTAAATTCCAGTGTCCATGGATGGGGACCCATCACTGCTGTCCAGGTTCTGAGTCACTCTCCTGCCTCCATTTTCACCACATACCCAGCCCAAGAGACGGGACTTCTCTGTCTGATGGGAGCTCTCAGGCCTTTGCCCTGACTCTGACTCACAGCCTCCCTGTACAGTGGTGCAGTGTGTGCACTGCACACCCCCAGGCAGTGTTGCTCCTACTTCAGTCTATAAAAAGCAAGGCAAGGCCTGAACAGCTGCAAGCAGCAGCCCTGCTAGGGCATAGCTTTCCAGCTGTGATCCAGGCATGTGGCCCTGGCTGCTTCATGAAAGGCCCTGGATCTGAGCCCTGGCCTGGCCTCTTCCAGATGTAAGATGGGGAAGATCTCAGAATCTCTCTGAATCTCCATTTCCTTAACTGTAAAGTGAGAGGCTAGATTGCTTCATTGCTAAGCTCAATTATCTAGACATGCCAAACGATACTCTCTACCTGATTCTAAAATCTCTCAAACCTACCCTAATCTGCCTGTACCATTGGGCTCTGGAGAATGTCCTGATGTCACCAGATTCATGCCTGGGCTGAGAGCCTTAGGATTCAAGAGCCAAGCTCTGTCCTCCAACGCAGCCTCAAACATCCTGCTGTTCTTGGCCCCATGCTAGCATCCCCTTCCCACCATCACAGGACACCCTAAAGGCCCTGATAACAGGCATTTCCATATTACTGGGCTCACGCCTTCATGGTGGACCTCCTGGAGGAGGGCACAGCCCATGCCCAGGTAGAGAGGAGCAGGAACGCATGGGCATGGTTGGGGAGGTTGCAGAGAGACCAACCTGGCTGCATCAGATGGAGAGCACCAGTGGCTTGTCTGGCTCGAATCCAGGTCGGGGCCCTAGAGTGGCCACATTTGCTTGCTTTTGCTAAGGTAATTTCAGGTTTGGTAAGGCAGTGAGTGAAGATCTGTTGGGCAGGTGGTCTCCTGGTGCCCTGCAATCACATGCGTGAGTCTGCCTCTCCCATCTCACCCTAAAGGTGACTCATAGATCAACACCAAAGCCAGTTACGCTGCCATCCGGCAGAACTCGTGCCCCAGACACCTTAGGAGGAAGTGGAGCCAGAAGTGAGAACTCTCTGAGGGTAGAAAAACTTCAACAGTTCTTCTTCTGTTCTCACGCTATGCAACAACAATCAACACAGAAGGCTTCTATGACCAAATGTGTGGGGCTTTCTCCCCACACCGAGCAAACCGCCTGGACATGGACACCGGGATGAACTGGATGTCCTCCAGTTCAGTTCTGACCCTCTCCGCCTGGAGACAGCGTCAGATCCCAGGGGTTGAGGGCTTAGTCCCCCAAGACCACCCCTGACTTTCAGACATCAGTCACTAGTACAGGCCTCTGGAAAGTCTGACAACCAGCTATAAATTGATAAAGACCCCCTCTTTATTAATTTGCTAGGGTGGCTCACAGAACTCAGGGAAACCCTTCGGTTTACCATAAAAGATGTTACCAAGGATACAGATGAAGAGATGGACAGGCGAGGTCTGGGGGAAGGGGTGCGGAGCTTCCACGCTCTCCCTGAGTGTGACTCTCTCCCGGAACCTCCATGGGCTCAGCTACCTAGAAACTCTTAGAACTCTGTCCTTTTGAGTTTTCATGGAAGCTTCATGACATAGGCAGGACTGGCCATTGATGGTCAACTTAACCTTCAGCTTTTCTCCCCTCCCTGGAGTTGGGGGTGGGGTTGAAAATCTCAACCCTCTAATCCTGCCTTGGTCTTTCCAATGACCAGCCCCACCCTGAAGCTACCTAGGGGCTGCCAGTCATTAGCCAACTCATCAGCATTCAAAAGGACATCACTTTGGAGATTCTAAGGATTTTAGGAGTTGTGTGTCAGGAAATGGAGTCCAAGACCAAATATATATCTGATAATATCACACTCCTAAACTCATAGGACACTGGTAAGGACACCAAGCTCAATTCCTCCCCATTTCTGAATCCCTGAGCTCCATGCTGTGCCCTGTGGCTGCTGCACAGTTGTTCTGAAGGGGCCCTGGCCTGCGTGTGCCTGATGCACACAGCTGGAGGGTGTCCTGCAGAGATGGGACCATTAGCTGGCAGGCATGTGGCGGGGAGGGGACAGGGGAGCACGTGCCATGGTTCAATTTATTCTGAGGTATTTGGGAGTCACTAAAGGCAGTCAGCAAGGGTGTGATGTAATCAACTGCATTTTAAAGTGATTGCTCCAGCTGCCTGTGGAGAATGGATTGGAGAAGGGCCAAAGGGGACTCAGGGACACCGGCTGGGAGGCTGTGCTACAGTTCCCAGGAAGGAAGTGGCTGCAACAGTGACAGAAAACACATAAACAGGGCAATGGACTATAGGGTGTTCGCGCAACCAGACATGCCCAGCCAAGAGAATCTCACCTCCTATGGGTCAGATGCAGATGCCCTCTAACCACTGGCATTGTGGTCTTCGGAATGAGCCTGGGGGTGATAGAAGTCCGGAGGGCCACAGGTGACCATATGAGCCACAGCATGTCTCGAGACCAGAGACATCCTTGCAGAATCAACAAGAGGAGAGCAAAGGACAGGAAGAGACTCAGGCACAACTTTTGTCTGCACAACCAATCCCCATCTTCACCACCTGAACGCCACCTCAGATGACCTACATGGGGCTGCTTTTGCCATCCACATGGCTAGGACTGTGTATCTGTAGTTGTCAACAACAATCAGGGGACCACATCAATTAAACTAGGAACCTTTCCACATAGTTTGGACTGAATCATATAAAGGTAGACAACGTCGTGCTATGTTGGTTCACAGAGCACTCTGAAATGATTCATTTTCACTCCTTTGAGACGAAGGCAAACCTACAAGCAGAACAAACCACATCCGGAGAGGAAGTGATAAAGCTCAGAGGAGCAGCAAGAATAACCATGGCGACAATCTTGCAATTTAGAGGCTGCAAATAAGAGACATGTTTACTTTGGAAATGCAACTGAAAAAACGAAAAGCTGCAATGACAACAGCATAGCAACAATCTTCTCTTCTGGGCTCATCTATAAAAAAATGACAAGACAATGAACCATCTCCCAGGGACTCTATGTAAATCCAAGATTTCCTTTTGACATAACAGTGTGAAAGATCCTTAGTGAGGAAGGTGAATCATTCAGGCTTTTAAAATAGCTTTTTATTTTGAGCTATTGTAGATTCACCTGCAGTTGTAAGAAATACTAGATTCTGTGTACCCTTCACCCAGTTTCCCTAATGGTAACACTTTGCATGAGGAAATTGGCATTGAAACAATAGTTCAGTTTTGAGAAAGTATCAGATATCAAGGAGATACCTTTTCATGTTTGGATAAAAATGTAACACTTCTGTATTGGAAAAAAAAAAAAACCTAAAATTACATTACAAGAAAACCAAACAGGAAAAAAAAAAAAGCTTTTGTATTAATCTTAGCAAGGATTTTATTCTATACAATGAGTATGTTCACATTTACAAGAAAAACATTAAGTAGCCTTTGAAAATATTTTGATGGCCTGTAGAATTATAACCAGAATCACTGCAATGCAGTAATATTTAAAGAAATGTAGGAGGCAACATTGAATGAATTTACTGATTGAGATAGTGATATCATTGTTTTGAGGAATTATTGTTTGTGACTTTTCTGAAATCCTCCATCACTACCTTTTACATTCAGGAACTCATCAGGCCCTTTCAGCGTTACATTATAAGAAATATAGTGTATCACACCTGTAATTCCAGCACTTTGGGAGGCCGAGGCGGGTGGATCACTTGAGGTCAGGAGTTTGAGACCAGCGTGAGCAACAGGGTGAATCCCCATCTCTACTAAAAATACAAAAAAAAAAAAAAAAAATTAGCCAGGCATGGAGCGCGTGTCTGTAATCCCAGAAACTCAGGAGGCTGAGGTAGGCGAATCACTTGAACCCAAGAGGTTGCAGTGAGCTGAGATCACACCACTGCACTCCAGCCTGAGCAACAAGAGCTAAAACTCTGTCAAGAAAGAAAAAAAGAAGAAAGAAAGAAAGAAAGAGAAGGAAGGAAAAAAAGAAGAAAGAAAGAAAGAAAGAAAGAAAGAAAGAAAGAAAGAAAGAAAGAAAGAAAGAAAGAAAGAAGGAAAGAAGGAAAGAAAGAAAGAGAAAAAGAAAGAAAGAAAGAAAGAAAAAGAAAGAAAGAAAGAAAGAAAGAAAGAAAGAAAGAAAGAAAGAAAGAAAGAAAGAAAGAAAGAGAAAGAAAGAAAGAAAGAAAGAGAAAGAGAGAAAGAGAGAGGGAGGGAGGGAGGAAGGAAGGAAGGAAGGAAGGAAGGAAGGGAAAAAGAAATATAGTGTATCTTTTTACTGATTCATTCATACAACAAATGTTCATTCAACAAATATTTATATACTACTATTGGCCCACTATTTTTCTAGAGGAAAACAGGAATGGCACCCCCAAAAAGCCCTCTGGGTATCTGACATTCTAATCCATTATCGGTTTTGTCTCGACTATAATTGCCCTTATTTAGAATTTCATCATCTTCTAGAGGAGTTGCCCTCTGTGAGTCTTTCCCCACCCCTCAGTTTATTCTCTGCACTGCTGATCCTTCCCCAACAGATAAGATTACGTCATGATTAAGGTCAAAATCCTTCCGGAGTTTCTATCACGCACGCCCCCGACTTCCACAGGGGGCAGGTCTGAGCTCCTCTGTGGCTCTCAGTGGTTCAGCCCCTACCTTCCTGTGCACCTCCTAATTCATCCACCTTCTTCTCTGCCCACACAGCAGGCCCGGGCTTCCTGTCCAGGTGCATAGTCCTCCTGAGCCAGGGCATGAGTTGGGGGCTGGGTCGGGGGGACTCCTCCTGCTTCTCTGCCTGAAGAAGCCCTACTCACTAACCTTTTAGTCTAAACATGACGTCTTCTGTTGAATAAAATATAGAAAATTCCATTTAGTGGGAGATTGCATGGAGATCACCAAATGACTATCTATTGATTGGATTAATGTGCTGTCATTCTATTATGAGCAAAGTGGTATATTTGTTTGTTTGTTTCAGCATTGTTTGTATCTTAATGTCTGTGATGCTGTTACAATGTAGCAACAGTGATTTCTTTGGAGCAGCGCATAGAATCCACTTAGCACTGCCTGTCATTAATCTTTTTTTTTTTTTCTGAAAAAGTCATTGTAAAAAATTTAAAAATTAGAAAAAATATATAGAAAAGAAAACACCAGCCGGGCGCGGTGGCTCACACCTGTAACCCCAGCACTTTGGGAGGCCGAGGCGGGTGGATCATGAGCTCAGGAGATCGAGACCATCCTGGCTAACCTGGTGAAACCCTGTCTCTACTAAAAAATTCAAAAAAATTAGCTGGGCGTGGTGGCGGGCGCCTGTAGTTCCAGCTACTTGGGAGGCTGAGGCAGGAGAATGGCGTGAACCCAGGAGGCAGAGCTTACAGTGAGCCAAAGTTGCGCCACTGCACTCCAGCCTGGGTGACAGAGTGAGTGAGACTTCATCTCAAAAAAAAAAAAAAAAGAAAAGAAAAGAAAAAAAGAAAACACCAAGTATCCAGAGTGTAAGGTTTGGGCGTATTAATATTTTCTTAATTTTTCCCAGTACTTTTATCTACTCTACGTTGATTACATATACAATTTAAACTCATGTGGTTTTTTTCCCACTTAAAGTATATTAAAATGCTTTAAGCGTTTGACACAAGCTGCCAAATGGATTTTCAAATGGATCGTAAAATTTTATTTTCCAAAATCATTAGATATGAAAATGTATGGCTTTCCTACCACATCTTCATAATAGCTAGCATTAATTACTAGTTGAAGAGGCAAAATTTAGTATATTTTCTTCACGTTTTTTTTTTCTTTGAGTCTTATGAAGGTTGACTAAATTGTCATTTCTCTTTTTTCTTTTTATTTATTTATTTATTTTTTGAGACAGAGTTTCACTCTTGTTGCCCAAGCTGGAGTGCAGTGGCACAATCTCAGCTCACTGCAACCTCCGCCTCCTGGGTTCAAGTGATTCTCCTGTCTCAGCCTCCCAAGTAGCTGGGATTACAGGTGCCCACCACTACACCCGTATAATATTTGGTATTTTTAGTAGAGATGAGGTTTCACCATGTTGGCCAGGCTGGTCTGGAACTCCTGACCTCAGGTGATCTGCCTGCCTCAGCCCCCCAAAGTGCTGGGATTACAGGCGTGAGCCACTGCGCCCAGCCAATTGTCATTTCTTTATAACATGTTTATATTTCATCTTTCTGAGTTTCCTAACCTTTTTCTTTGCCACTTTACTTAATGGAATATTCTGGCTTTTCTCATTGATTCATATGAACAATTAATTTGCTAACACTTTAAGTCCTTTCTCAATCTTACTGGGGGAAGAGTGAGGTTTTTTTAAGCCCATAATTTGCCTTTCATGTATTTTGTAATGCTTGTTATATCATTTTTGTGGGTACTCAAATCTATTCATCTTTTCCTTTTTAATGTCTTCCATTACTAAGCTCAGAAAATCTTTACTGCATCCAGAGACCAAGGAGTTATTCTCTTTTAATTTTTTCTATTTAAAAAAAAAACAACTGAGCTCTATTCAATCTGCAGTTTATTTTGGTGTTAATAAAATCAATCTTGATACTTCCCCTCAAAATCTTGCTCGTCATCCTTGATAGAGAAATCTTTTATTTCTGCATCCATTAGTGATGTGTCTTTTAACATGTGTTAGATACTGAGCAGGTGCTTTTTTTTGGGGCTGGGAGTTATTGTTCTTTTGTTGTAGTTTGAGACGGAGTCTCACTCTGTCGCCACGCTACAGTGCCATGGCGTGATCTTGGCTCACTGCAGTCTCTGCTTCCTGGATTCAAGTGATTCTCATGCCTCAGCCTCCCAAGTGGCTGGAACTATAGGCACATGCCACCATGCCTAGCTAATTTTTGTATTTTTAGTAGAGATGGAGTTTTGCCATGCTGGCCAGGATGATCTTCACCTTAGGTGATCTGCCCGCCTTGGCCTCCCAAAGTGCTGGGATTACAGGCATAAGCCACCGTGCCCGGCCAATACTGAGCAGATTTTACTGAACAGTCCACTTCTTCATTGATTCGCATCTTGTACAGTGGCATTCAGAATCACTTGTTTGAGATTTACCACACTATAGAATCTGGTAGAGCAAGTTCTTCATTTTTCTTCTTGTAGAAAGTTTTCTTAAGTTTTTCCACCTACTTACTCTTCCAGAGTTATTTGGGAAAATTATTCACTTTAAAAAATATAATTTTACATTTTGACATACAGCTGCTGTGTCTGAAAAAATATTTTTCAGCTTAAATTTTAGTTTTATTTGGCCTTTTATATTTATTACTGGGGATATTCTCAGTTATTTTATTTTGTGGGTGCTATTATAAATGGGGATTTTTTTCATTATATTTTTTAACTGGTTAAATGCTTCTCAACAGAAGTTTCATTTACCCTGGTGTATTCATAGTGAGTTTGCTTACTTTGTTAGCCTCTCTTATTAAGTCTTTCACTACTAGATGGAAATTCTTGAGTTTCTAGGCATGCTTCTAGGAGAAACTGAGGGCGGGGAGCCTGTTACCCCAGGGCCAGGCCTACAGCAGTCCATCCACATGATTCGAAGCCAGGCCAAGCCCGTGGATCATGGTGGTGACCACGGGATGAAGGCTGACTTTGGAGAGAAGGAAGTGGCTTTGGGGTGGGGAGGAGGCATTCAGGATGTCCCTGCAGTTCTGATGGTGTTCTCAGTGATGGTCATGTGGTTATACAGGTGCATTCAGAGTTTATGAATTCATCAAACTCTCCATTTAGGATCTATGGACTATCCTACATATATGTCTGTAGTGGGGCGAACAGTGGCCCCAAAGAAGATGTGTCTGAATCCTAACCTCTGGTACCTGTAAATGTGATCTTATTTGGAAGAGGGGTCTTTGGAGATATAACTGAGTTAAAAGTCTGGAGATGAGATCATTCTGGATTAGAGCAGGCCCTTAATCCAATGGCTCGTGTCCTTATAAAAAAGGGGGAAAAACAGACACATGGAAGGGAAGGTAACATGAAGATGGAGGCAGAATTGGAAGTGATGCATCCACCCACCAGGGAACTCCAAGGACTTCCGTCCACCACCTGAAGCTAGACAGAGGCAGGGAAGGATCCTCCCCAGAGCCTTCAGAGGGAGCTTGGCCTGGCCGACACCTTGGTTTCAGGCTTCTGGTCTCCAGAACTGTGCGAGAATTAATATCTGTTGCTTCGTGCCACCACGTTTGTGGTAGTTTGCTATGGCAGCCCTAGGAAACATACACAAGGTCAGGCTTCAGAAAAACAAAACCCAAAGAAACTTTTACTTAAAACCAAAACCAAAAATGCCAATGAGGACCGTGTCAGCAGTGGTGTGGGATCAGACACTTACACATGGGGCTTGGGAAGCGTTTTGAAAGCCACAAATTTGTTGATCTTTAAACACACACCTTTTAAATTGCATCCATAGGATTGTGGCCTGAGGAGTCCCTGTGGCCATCCACCTGGGTTTTCACTGCACCAGTGCTCCTTCCCCAGGTCTTTTGGGGCTCCTATTTGATACAAAGTAGAGACAGCAGCCATCCCAGCTGCAGTCCCCCTGTCTGGTTCTGCTGCTTCTCTCTTCAGTGTCATGCCCCTGGGAGTCTCTTCTTCCTGGGATGATGGAGAGGAGTTCCTCCATCCTCTCCATGATACGGTCATAGACCAGCCCTCTCCCCTGCCTCCCCATTCCCTGCCCAAGTGGAGGCCCAGAGTCCTTGTCCATCATTGCAGAGGTAGAGAGCTGTCTGGGAGGCTGCAGTTGGGAAAAAGCCTGGCTCCTGATTTCTGTTCCTTCTCCCTCTTTCAGCCCCATGTCAGGCCATCCTCTAGCTCCCTTCGTTTCTCTCCAGCATGCCTCCTTCTCTGTGTTCCCACTGGCAGCAATTTCACTCTGACCCCTTTCCCTGCTGGACTGATGCAGCCCCCTTCTGCCTCCGGCCACAATCTTCTCTTCCATCCTCCAGATAACTGCCAGAGGGATCACCTGTGACCCAGACCTCTCTTCAAGCCACCTGGTCATTACCTTAATGGCCCTTCCTCACATGTTTATCTGTTTAACACCAGACCCTCCACCACTCCTACCACCTGCTCTACCACACACCCACTGGCTGCAAACTTGGATTGCTGCGGTAGACAGAGGCAGGGAAGGATCTTCCCCAGAGCCTTCAGAGTGCCAGAGTGCCTTCATTAAGTGCCTGCCTCCATAAAGTAGCGGTGCAATCAACATCCCAGCTTAAAATCCTCTCCCTGCGGTCGTCTGCAGGATAAGGCCAGCTTGGCCTGACCCTTGCCATTTTTCCAGCCTCACATCCTTCCACTGTGCTGCATTCAACCAGCAATGCTGCAGTTGTCCCCACGGGACATTCCCATAAATGTGTCTCCAGGCCTTGGTGCATGCTGCCTGCTCTGCATGGAACGTCTCCTCCTCCCTGGCTTACTGGGCAAGCACCTGCGTCTCCAGGTAGACCCTGCCCATGAGTCACCTCACACAGGGAGCGTTCCCTGGTCTCTGAAGGCAGCAGGAAGAGCTTCCTCTTCTGTTTCCATGCCTGGACACAAAAGCTTATTTTCAGCTCTTCTCAGACTGTGAGCTGAGGCAGGAGAGACTGTAGCACCCAGCAGCCAACGCACTGCCTGAAACAAGGGAAGTTGATTAAACTGTGTTTTGTGAATGAGTGAATTTCACATTCAACTAGATTTTGCTGACTTTCACCTGGCCCTGACTTCTAATCTCCACCTGCCTCTCTGGGTCCTGCAAGGGTCTCTGTCCTCCCAGCCTCCATCTTTGCATTTGTAGCTCAGCATTCTGCTTCATTCTCAGGAGTTTGCAATTCCTTAAGCAGTTTTCACTCATTGAACAAATGTGAATCACATGTTTATGGTGGCGGCTCTGAGGACTGAGAACTTGGGTTTGTCCCCAGCACCCCCTTCCCACTTGTGCTCTTCGGGAATGTTACTCCCCATCCCTGGACTTCAAACGCCCCACCAGTGAGCTGGAGGATAAGATCATGCCCATGTCTGTGATGCATTCACGCCAGGCCAGCAGCTCACACGTCCAGATTTATAACGTAGAAGATCAGTTCCAGGAAGGGTCCTGAGTTCTTGGGTCACTGCAGAGGCAAGATACAAGATGACCATCTGCCCCCAGAATTGCTCAGTGTGTTTCTGGCACAACCAGGTCCTCTTCCATCAGGATGGGGAGGTGTCTATTCCAGTGGCAGCAGGAACATCTGCCTGTTGAGATAACGTGTAAGTCCCCAGTGGAGCTGCTCAGTTCTCCCTTCAAGAGAACGTGTCACAGGCAAACACACAGGTAGAACTTGAGTGGTGTACAGACTGACTCCTCTGGCTGCTGCACTTTGGATGCTCCAGAGGGTGTTTGCACCAAGGCCACAGTGTCCCCCAGCTGCTCCCAGCCAATGATGTAACACAGTGTGGGGACCAGAACTGGGGCATTCCGTGCAATGCATGACTCCTCTAATGAGCAGCCTTTGCCTGGGAACCCCCGACCATCCAAGACTGTGGTCTGAGGCTCTTCCTGCCCTCTCACCTGCCAAAGGAGTCAGACTTGTCTCAAGATCTGAAGGCTCTCTCTGCCTCCTCCTGTCTGCCCCTCTCTATCCTCCACCGACATCTTGTCCAATAAATCTCACGAGCGTCTCATTCCAGTCTTGACTTCTGCTTCTCAGAGGACTCAGACTGATGCACCAACTTCGCTCCAGTTTGTGGAGTTTGGAGCCTTGGTTTATGCGCCCTGTTATGCACTCCAGGATCTCAGACAAGCCACTGGCATTCCAGGCAAGAAAGCGTGTTCATTTCCAAATAGGGGCCCATGGTTTGCGTTGGCAGTCCTATACCTGCACTCACACACCATCCCACTCTGTCGCCCCAAAGGGCAGTTTAGCAAAACCCAAGCTTCAAACTTGAATGAACAAATTATTCAAACTAGTATTTCCTAAGGAGATGTTAGGTCTTCTCTCACCCCACCATCCCCTACAATCTGGCACAGCCACATGTGGGGAAGAGATGGTCCATGTCGTGGCTGCTGTTCACATGGGGGCAGCCTCACAGGTCGTACAGACACTGCCCTGTGAGGGGCAGTGCAAATCTCAGTGCGTGGAGTCCCCATAGACCTGGTCAATGAGGACCCAGGCTTTGATGTTTAACCCATTGCCTGTTTAATGGTGCCCACACTGAGACAGAAACAACCAAATCCGCAGAGAGTCAGCAACAAGACCAGGACAGATAGACAAATCTAAAATGAGTCCCCAAGAGCCCCCAGTGTCCCCTGCTCAGACATATGGGAGGGAAGAGAGGAAAGGGGCAAAACAAGTTGGGATTTTTTATCGCTGCTTTGACTTAATAAATACTCTTAATCTCCTGGATAAACAACAAGGCTTGTGTAGGTTACAGAATTAGAAATGCTAAGCTTGAGGGTATTCAGCATTTAGAGGTAATTTCATAAAAGGCACAGCAATGTTAAAAACAAAAAGACTTGAAAATGGTATGGGTCTGTTTGATTTTTATATCTTTGGGTTGATAGAATGCCTGGATACTTATGGAATGCCTGCAAGCCCTTGAAGGTGTACATATAAATTCAGGGCCCATGAGATTCTCAAGTATATCCATGGAGACCTTTGGGAGTCTATGGATCCTGAGTTCCTGATCTGAAATCTGTGTCTATGAAAATATATCTATGATATTTTGTTATGTGAAAACAAAATACGTTGCAGGCAGTACATACAACTTGATCCTTGATCCATTTCCATTTCTCTGTTTCTTTTTTTTTTTGAGATGGAGTCTTGCTCTGTCACCCAGGCTGGAGTGCACGCCATTCTCCTGCCTCAGCCTCCCGAGTAGCTGGGACTACAGGCGCCCGCCACCACGCCTAGCTAATTTTTTGTATTTTTCTTAGTAGAGACGGAGTTTCACCGTGTTAGCCAGGATGGTATTGATCTCCTGACCTCGTGTTCTCTCCTCCTCGGCCTCCCAAAGTGCTGGGATTACAGACGTGAGCCACTGCGCTGGTCGATCCATTTTTCTTTCAATATTATGTGTATAAATCAAAGCTCACTATTGGAGGAAGTGAGATTAAGGGATGAAAAGATTTATTTTGCCTTAAAAAATATATACTGCACTCCTAAACTGTTTGAAGTATTTTAAATAGCAAATATATTACTTTTAAAATAAGTGTCTAAACAAGTGAACTTGTTGAAAAGAAATAATAAGTATTTTCTGGCCAGGCATGGTGGCTCACACCTGTAATCCCAGCACTTTGGGAGGTCGAGGTGGGTGGATCGTGAAGTCAGGAGATGGAGACCATCCTGGCCAACATGGAGAAACCCTGTCTCTATTAAAAATACAAAAAATTAGCCAGGCGTGGTGACGGGTGCCCGTAGTCCCAGCTACTTGGGAGGCTGAGGCAGGAGAATCTCTTGAACCCGGGAGGCGGAGGTTGCAGTGAGCTGAGATGGCGCCACTGCACTCCAGCATGGGTGACAGAGCAAGATTCTGTCTCAAATGGGAGGCTGAGGCAGGAGAATGGCGTGAACCCAGGAGGCGGAGCTTGCAGTGAGCCAAGGTGGTGCCACTGCTCTCCAGCCTGGGTAACAGAGTAAGACTCCATCTCAAAAAATAAAAATAAAAAAGTATTTTCCAACAAATCATAACTCTGACCTAATCTTATATCTTTCATGACATAAAGCAGTGGACTAAAGCAGCCACCATGTCCCCAGTTCTCAACCATTCAGCCCAGAGCAAACAGACTGGCTGCAGCCGTCTGTCCACGGTGACTTCCAACTCCCCTTCCACACTCAGCTCTTCATCTGCTCCGTAACTGCTTCTTCCTCAATGGCCACTGCTTGGCCACCTACCTCACAGGCTGACATGGCCGAGGAAGGTTGAATGTCAGGAGGGCCCCTGCTTTACAGAGCTGGGATTCCCTGGGCCACTCTAAAGTCCTGTCCTGTCACCAAGACACTCCATTTCTCAGTAGCAAAATCCCTGCCTGTTGTTGAAGACTCGTTTCTTCGTTCAGTACTTATTAATTTGAACGTTTATTCAGCATATATTTATAAAGTACCTAACGAGTAAGAAGTTCTGTAGAAACAGAGAAATTAGCTGTAAAAGGTAAATGGAAAATCCATCCAGCTACAAATTAAGAAAGCCTGCTTCTGACAGCCGCTGTGCTAAGAATTCTAGGAAAAGGGGTGTGTCTCACTAGAAGTCAAAGAAATGCAAATTGAAATAACAATGAGTTGACATTTTCGTTTGTCAACCATTGAAATAAAGTTATAAAACTCAATGCTGGTGAAGGTATGATAAGTTAGGCAAGCAATTTCTATCCATTGTGGGAGACCAGGTATCAATTCAGGTGTGCAGACTAACTCAGTAAGATATTAATTTGTATTTTGCTCCCTCGGTAATTTTTTCTTTCTCCTTCAAATGAGGTAGCCAGACTGTATTGCTGTATCACAAATTACCACCAAAACAGCCACATGAGACAAAACCCATATATTAGCTCACAGATTTGTTAGTCAGAAGCCCAGGTAGGGCTCAGCTCTGTTCTCTGCTCAGGGTGGTACAAGACTGAGATCAGGGCCGGGCGCGGTGGCTCACGCCTATAATCCCAGCACTTTGAGAGGCCGAGGTGGATGGATCACGAGATCAGGAGATGGAGACTGTCCTGGCTAACACGGTGAAACTCCATCTCTACTAAAAATACAAAAAATTAGCTGGGCATGGTGGCAGGTGCCTGTAATCCCAGCTGCTTGGGAGGCTGAGGCAGGAGAATGGTGTGAACCCGGGAGGCGGAGTTTGCAGTGAGCCGAGACTGTGCCACTGTACTCCAGCCTGGGCACAGAGAGAGACTCTGTCTCAAAAAAAAAAAAAAAAAAAAAAAGACTGAGATCAGGGTGTCTGCCATCTTCAACTCACACTCACACATGTGGCCCTGGGGGAGAATCTGCTTCCAAGCTCATTTAGGTTCTTGGCAGAACTTCTTCCTGGTGCTGCAGGACTGCGGTCCCTGTTTCCCTGAGGACTGTCAGCCAGGGGCCACCCTTAGCAATTGGAGGCTGCCGCTTCCTTGTCCTGTGACCCCTGAGTCTCCAAAACCAGCCTTTGATGTCCCTCAGCTGAAGTCCCTTGCACACCTTGAACCCCTGTCTCCAAGGCAGTCCCAGTCTTCTGTAAGGGTGCAGCTGATTAGGCCAGCCCAGTTGTTGAAAATAAATAAAATAATGTCATGAAATACATCGTAACACAGCTTTGGCATAATATTTGCGCAGTGTCTTTGTGGCAGTAGCTGACCGACACACTGACCTTCCTATGGCTAGAAACAGAGTAGCCTGGCCCTAAATCACTTGACCTAGATATGAAGCTGGTGAAGACAACAGCAGGAGGGTTTTTAGAAACATGAAGGTGAGGGACGGTTGTTGTTTCTTTGTCCCTCTGCCTGTTTCTTGAAGGTTAGTGTCATTTGTCTCTCAGCTTCTCCTTCTATACACACACACACACACACACACACACACACACACACACACACCCCATTACCCTAACAGAAAGGCAAAGATGGCGACTTGACTGGCAACCTTTGAAAGGTTTCCAGTGCCTGCTTTAAAACCTGAAAGCCCCGTGCAACCAAAGCAGAAGTGCAGCAGCTTTTGGCGTGCTGTGGCCAGGGATGCTAAACTCTTGCATCACCAAGACGTGGAGAAGTGGGGAAAAGGGAAAATCTGGAGGCTGGGTTCCTTGCAGAAAGGCAGGACCCAGCTGTCAAGGCATTTAGGCTGAAGGACTGCACCTCCTCACTTCTGCTGGAGAGAAAGGACCAAGCTGTCTACTGGATGCTGGCATCGGGCTCTTGGTTCCCAGCAAATGTCACAGCAAGAAAATGGGGGCATTTTGATTTTGGACTTTGGCACCCCCCCCGCTGAGAGCATAGTGCCTTAACATCTACTTCTGCGTCAGCCCTCTGCTTAGGGATCCTGCTTCTGGTTCTCTTTTTGCTTCTGCTCCATTCTGCAAACCCCGACACCCATCTGCCCACCCCCTCAGACGTATGCCTGCACACACTTACACGTACACACGCACAAAGTCACAGTCACCATGGAAAACCCAGAGACACGTACATGCACATACACACACATAGTCACACTGCAGACACACTCAGATGCAGACACATGCATACACATACACGTATACACACGCATATAAACATAAACACACACCCTCAAACACACACACTGGTGCTCACATCTGCACACATGTACTCAAATGGATACACCTGCACACAACTTCTTGGCAGAAATTCCAATTCACAATGTCCTGCCAGCCGTGCATGTGGATTTTCTTTCCCAATTGTTCTTTCACCCTCCCTTTGTTTTCCTCTGAAGTCAGGTAATTATAGTTCTGAAGAAGTAAGAATTGCCAAACAGCCATAGCAACAGAGGCCTGGGCCAAGGAAGGACAGTTCTAGTTCTCAGCAGGGCCCGGCCGGGGCCTCTCTGCTGACACAGTATTTTGGGTTGAGATCATAAACCTCTCATGTGCCGTCATTTTTTCTTACGCTCCTTTTCCCTCAAAAGCACCTTTTCTTTTCCTGCCACGTTCTTTGATTGTCTTTGTGGTGCTAGAAGCTGAGGGAGTCCCACCACCTGAGGTTGCACAGGCCCCATGGGCTCAGAAGCCCTGCAGGCTGGTAGCCAGACTCCCTTTCCCAGGCACAAACCCAGCACATCTCCTGCACAGCCGCCTGCTGTCGGGGGTGACGTCTCTGCCCCCTAGGTATCCCACAGCGTTTGGATGCAGTCCACAGCTCCTGTGGCACTGGTTTGGGTCCTGGCTTTTAACCTCCCTCTTGCTGGAAGGAGTCAGAGGGGACAGAAGTTATCCTCAGTGCTCTAGCTGAATCCCATTTCACTTGGAAAGAGAAATTTAAACAACTGTGGGTGGTTTTATACAAAGTATTTCTTTATAAACACAAGAATGGGTTGGGTGCCATGGCTCACGCCTGTAATCCCAGCACTTTGGGAGGCTGAGGCAAGCAGATCACTTGAGGTCAGGAGTTCAAGACCAGCTTGGACAACATGGCAAAACCCCATCTCCACTAAAAATACAAAAATTAGCCAGTCGGGTTGGTGGGTGCCTGTAATTCCAGCTGCTTGGGAGGCTGAGGCAGGAGAACTGCCTGAACTTGGGACTCAGAGGTTGCAGTGAGCTGAGACTGTACCACTGCATTCCACCCTGGGTGACACAGTAAGACTCCATCTCAAAAAACAAACAAAACAACAGCAGCAAACCACATGCAAGAGTGAAGTCAGGGAAGCACCCACGTCCTTAGGTCCAACCCAGGTTGCAAGAATAGTAAATTGGGTGTCCCTCTGAAGCCAGTCCTTGCAGGAACCAAGCCCCCCAGAGGCTGGTTTCTCTAATATCTGTGATTCGGGGGAACTGGGACTTTATTGTGTATTTTGCAGAGGCGGCTATCATGTGATGAGGAGGCGGCATTAGGGAGAGGTGCACACACCAGGGACCACGTCTTTCCTTCCAGGGACTCAGCCAGGCTGTGCATGACTGACCTCCCTCCCACTGCCACATGGCTTTGCTACAAAGCCGCTCATATGAACCTCCCTCGCCTCCCTGGTGCCTCTTCCCTCTCA
The DNA here is from genome assembly GCF_003255815.1 of Theropithecus gelada. Taxonomy (NCBI): domain Eukaryota; kingdom Metazoa; phylum Chordata; class Mammalia; order Primates; family Cercopithecidae; genus Theropithecus; species Theropithecus gelada. The sequence continues at coordinate 110,853,716 of NC_037680.1, forward strand.
TTTCAGGGCCCCTGAATCCCTGCTCAGTAAGATAGCTGGTCTAGTTTACTGCTCACCATTTCAAATCTTATTCCATCCAAGCACCGCAGGACCGAGCAGGGCCAGTGTATGCTGGAATCTGGCCCCCATCCCCTCCTGGCTCCTTCATGCAGACACCAGGCTGGCTGGTGGAGGTGAATGCACCTAGACCCTCCAAGTCCTCTTCCAGCAGATCCTATCACTAGGCACCACTGCTCTGTCCTCACCCTCATCATGGGCATGGCTACTTGTAAGCTGGGAATAAACCACCTAATCATCTCCTTATTAAAAATCCTAAAACTCCCTAGCTTGAAACTCATGACTCCCTATTAATCTAGTCTCGTAATGGATACCTCCCACATGTCTATTTTAAGAGTGATCTCCAGGGCCAGAACCGGACAGGCAGGTGAGGTGCCCAGAATACAGAATCTGAAGATATTGTATCCATGTCAGTATCCTGACCGTGCTGTTGTACTGTAGCGTTGTGAGAGTTTCACTGGGGGAACTGAGTAACAGTTGCATAGGGTCTCACTGTATTTCTTAGAACTGCCTATGAATCTACAATGACCTCAAAAAAAGTTTGAATTAATAAAAAATAAAAATTATTTAAAAAGCAGCCATAGGCACAAAGTATTGCTTTACATATTCTGGTAAGCCTGCATTTCATTTACCTTTCTGTTTTGGATTTTCTTTATCTCATCTGCTTAGATGAGTGATCTTGCATTTTCCCTAGTTGTGACCTGGGGTTCCCTGAGGAGGCTGATTCTAGTAATTGCTCACTGGTTACGCCTGCTGCAAACACAGGTAAGGGGCACCCTAATCTGGTTTTCTGTTCGAAGTCTCCCTAGCTCCCCTCTATCAAGCATGGAGTCTGAAAAGCTTTTCTGGGTCATTTGTTCCTTCAGCAAACATGGACTGGGCACCGATGTGTGGTCACTGACGGTGTTAAGCCTTCAGGGCTGGATGGCTGGCTTTTTAATACTTACCTTATAGCCATTTTTAGACTGAGAAGCTTAAACCGAACATATAATCAACTTTTGTGTTAAGGAAGTGAGATTTTAGCAGCATCTTTCAGTTTTGAAGTCCAAAACCGTCTCAAGGCATAGGAGCCATAGCCTCAACTGAAACTGAATTTTTGTAGGGATTGTTAATTGCCATTTGTATCTAATCCTGTTTATCTATACATATGTATGAAATATAGCCTGTCACTGTATGACACAGATTGCATATTTGGGATTGCAGGAAGGGCTTGGTGGGCTGGGGGAATAGTGTGGATTTTTTAATTTTTTTATTTATTTTTTATTTTTGAGACGAAGTCTCACTCTTGTCGCCCAGGCTGGAGTGCAGTGGTGTGATCTCGGCTCACTGCAACCTCCACCGCCCGGGTTCAAGTGATTCTCCTGCCTCAGCCTGCTGAGTAGCTGGGATTACAGGCATCTGCCACTATGCCTGGATAATTTTTGTACTTTTAGTAGAGATGGGGTTTCGCGAATAGTGTGGATATGTAATGACTACTTGTTTTTTAATTAATGAACACTTAGCCTTTCTATGCTCCTAATGGTGTGAATGTTAGATGGTTAGGCGTTTGACAAACAGATGCTTGCCATTCAATTACAGACTGGGGAAATAGCCCAGTATTTGGGGTTAAAACTGTCAAGACTGGATAGGTGTTAGTCATCACTCTCTTTTGTCCAGTGGGGATTTAATAAATACTTTCAAGCTTCTCATTTGGGAATTTAGACAGTTTTGATTTTGGATTTGTAAATAGCTGATTGCTAAATTTGGTCAGATTTCTCCTGACTGGCTGTTCCTAAATTCTTAGGATATGTCCCAGTAAAACTGCACTTTGTGAATTAATTGTCATATGTGTAATTGTTGCATTTTGGATGTACCTAATTTGACAATTTTTTAAAAATTCCATTTAAGGTATCTGTTTGCAGGTCAGAAAGTAAGAAAATGTAATTGTGTAATCCTCTGAAATGTAAAGAGAAAAAAAAAGTTGTATATCAACTAAATCCAAAAAACAAAAAAACCCACAAAACAAAGAGAGAAACAAAAAACCTTCAGGGCTGGAATACAAAGGAATGCATCATGAACCCTCTGCTTAAGGACTCAGAGAGGATGGGAGCTAAACAGGCACTTAAATAAGGCTTATTATCTTGTTAACACTGGATGATGCTAATGCCATAGAGGTAAGCACATGGTGACCTGCCTAGAAGAGGCGACCCAGGCTGATTCTTTTTTTTTTTTTTTTAAGGGGGAGTCTCGCTCGCCCAGGCTGGAGTGCAGTGGTACCATCTTGGCTCACTGCGCCTCCCGGGTTCACACCATTCTCCTGCCTCAGCCTCCCAAGTAGCTGGGACTACAGGTGCCCGCCACCATGCCCGGCTAATTTTTTTTTTGTATTTTTAGTAGAGACAGGGCTCCATCGTGTTAGCCAGGATGGTCTCGATCTCCTGACTTTGTGGTCCGCCCACCTTGGTCTCCCAAAGTGCTGGGATTACAGGCATGAGCCACCGCGCCAGGCTGAGCCAGGATGATTCTTTAAGGAGGGGGTAAAGAGTAATGGATACCTCCCACATGTCTATTTTAAGAGTGATCTCCAGGGCCAGAACCGGACAGGGCCAGATCCTTCCAGTGTTTCCATATCCCTCTACACAGTTTCCAACCCGCGCCCGTCAAATTAAAACAACAACAGTAAGAGCCCTCCAAATTTCTTAAATCCATTCTCCACCTTCTCTCCTGTGTCTGACTATAGTACTGGTAGAGATGGGAAGGGTTTCTTGATGTATTTAAGGAAAACTTTACTTCAGTCACCCCATATACCACCAAAGCCATCACTGCTAGGCTGGTGATGGCTTAGAAATCTCTGGATCAGTGGTTCTCAAACTTGAACATTCCTTAGAATCCCCCGGAGGGCTTGTGGAAACATAGACTGTGGGGCACACTATCCCCAGAATTTCTGATTTGGTAGCTGTGGGGTGAAGGCCAGGTAAACAGGTGATGTGGATTTGGACACCCTGGGGACACTCTTTGAGAACCACTGTCATATGCAATTTCTAAGTGTACGGGTGATCTGCCTTTTACAATCTCTCTGATGCCTCATGGAGTCAGGACAGACATGTGGATGTGAAAAGGATGGGGCCAACAGGATTCCTAAATGCACTCATTAACACATAGAGCACTCCTCACTATGATGTGCCTGCCTCCGTCAGTCGCTCTTAGGAATTTTACTAACCTTGAGAAGAGTCAGAGGACAGGAAAAAGAATCTTAGCTAGTCATCAGGTGACCATGGTTTTGGCCAGGACTTGGTTACTTGCTTGGTGGTTGATTTCAGGGAAGTAACCTACATTATCACATTATCTGTTACTGGTTGGTTCTCTCAGTTGAAAGTTCTCTCATCGCATGAGTCTCTTAATAGGACAAAAGGAAATAAACTTAGGAAAGCAGTTTTTAAAAAGCAAGGTTTATTCTTGTTTTGTTTCTGTTTGGCTGCTTATCATACAGCAGAACAGACTGCTGAAAACTGGACATCAAAGCCTGCGTTTCAAGACCTCACACTTGACAGTTTCCTGAAAGCAGGAAAAAGACTCAGGTGCAGGCAAGAAAAGAGGCTTCCACTCGTAGACAAGACCCTCATGCTTAGCCGTTGGTAACAAACATCCAATAAGGAATGGCGGATGATTTGGATGGTGGTAGGAGCATAACAAAGAGGAATCTCAGAGCAGGGCATGTGTAAAGTTCCAGGCAGGGAGCGGCAGTGCTATTCCTCAGGACTCAGCAGGTCCTAGCTTGCAGGGAGTAGTTCCAGGAGAGGAGTCTCATCCCTGGATATTGTGAGCCCCTCCTACCCATTTCAAATCACCTCCTAGGCTGTGTGCCAGACATTAACCAGATGGCTTGAGGAGGCAAGCTCGGATCAATGCTGGGTTTGCACCAAAGAAGGAATCCTTTAATCCCTCCCCCTCTTTTTTAGAGACAGGGTCTCACTACGTTGCCCAGGCTGGTCTTGAACTCCTGGCCTCAAGTGATCCTCCCACCTCAGGCTCCTGAGTAGCTGGGATTACAGGTGTGAGCCACTGCACCCAGCTAACTTCCCTCTGACTGAGAAAAGAACTGGGGCCAAGCTGAACCTGAATTTGCTAACGGTATGAGTTAAGGAGTGTGCCCAATTAGGTTAATTGGGCTCATCCTTTGCCGTGTGACTACCCCAAAGGGGCAGAGTCTGTTTTCCCACCTTGGGGGTGACCTTGATCGTGAGACTGGCTTTGTCCAATAGAATGAGATAACAGTGACAGAGCAGTACTAGTTTTGAAGCTAGGTCTCAAGAGACCTTAATGTTTTGTTTTGTTTTGTTTTGTTTTGTTTTGTTTGCTGTTTTGATCTTCTGCCATGAGAAGGACATGCCCAGACTAGCTCGCTGGCCCTGTGAGGAGGATGAGAGATGTGTGGGGCAGAGCTGCCTCAGCTAAATTCCACCAGCCAAGCCCAGGCTAGAGCAGTGACCCCAGATGATCCCCAAATGCACGAATGAACCCAGCTGAGGTCAGTCAAGTTCAGCACAGATTAGCAGCCAACCTTAGTCGATCTGCTGACACATGAGCCACAATAATAAGTGCTTGTTGTCTTAAGGTACTGAGTTTGGGGTAATTTGTTACACAGCAAGAGGTAACTGATACAAGTGGCTACTATGTTAAGTTTGAGGATACCAACATGAATTAACACAAAATATCCACCTGCAAGTAATTTACAATCTGGTGGAGGAAGCAACAGTTACAATAAGGTAAGTGATATGTGCTACTAACATGAGAGGAACTTAATAGGTGCTATAGAAAGGAACTCAATAGGTGCCATTCAGCTTCAGAGAAACAAGGTGCAGACTCTGCCTTGGAGGTTAACAAAGCCTAAGAATGAGACTCTTGTCTACCAGTGGCTCCCTTTTGTTGCCTGCTTCTCAGGCAGAAAGGAAGTTTTCTCCAAAATAACACTTGCACCGAACAAGGTCGGAACAAATAACCAGACAGCTCTGAGCCTGCCCTGCATTGAACACAAGACCAATTGCTTACAGTTGGAAACAACTGAGACCAAACCCAAGGTTTGACTCACATAGGAACAAGTTAATTTCCTGGGCTCCAGGGCCACAGAATCCACCTTCACCTCTGGTCAGTCATCTTGCAAAGGAAAGCTGTGGGACTCTAACGGTGCAGTCGGGTGGGTCCATATCCCTGGCCAATCCTGAGTGAGGGCCTTGCTGATGTGGAGAACCCCAGCTTAGTCACTGAGCAGGCATCTCCTTGTCCAGACACCAAGGACAGACACCACAGACCACCGACCTCTGAAACAGCAAAATAAATTTGTTCCAGGGAAAATGCTAAACATGTGACTGATTTTTCCTGTAGTCCTTAAAAAAAAAAGTTCCCTGTGCACTTTTTTTTTTTTTTTTTTTTGAGACAGAGTCTCACTCTGTCACCCAGACTGGAGTGCGGTGGTGTGATCTCGGCTCACTGCAAGCTCTGCCTCCCGGATTCATGCCATTCTCCTGCCTCAGCCTCCCAAGTAGCTGGGACTACAGGTGCCGCCACCACGCCTGGCTAATTTCTTTTGTGTTTTTAGTAGAGACGGGGTTTCACGTGTTAGCCAGGATGGTCTAGATCTCCTGACCTCGCGATCCGCCCGTCTGGGCCTCCCAAAGTCCTGGGATTACAGGCGTGAGCCACCACACCCGGCCTCCCTGTGCATCTTGATGATGCATCATTTGTAAGATGCTCTGTTTGCCTACAGTGGTGTCAGGTGGAGGACTAGGGATAGACACTCTAATGTGGAAAGCAAAGTAATTGACAGCTTTCCTTCTGTAATTTTATTTGAGTTGATAAAATAGAGAATTGCTGTAAGCCTGAAAGCAACTGATGGCTGACACCAAAATCAAACCATGGATGTGCTCAGCCTGACGTCTTGGGAAGCAGCCAATTATACTGTGTGCAAGCCCATCACCCAGGCTTCTTAACCAGAGGAACTTGTGCAGAGAAACCAAATTGTGGGTAGTTAGAGCCATGTGGGTTGGGTTGATCTATCTTTACCTAACAACTGCATATACAAGGTTAGCCCTTGATCTGAAGAGCAGATTCTTCTCTGAAATCTGATGCTCTTTTTCTGGACCTTTCAGAAGGAGAGAGAGCATAATGCTTAATTTTATAAGTCATTGATTTGAACTGTGTAACTTCTGGAGATACTTCTCAGAGGTTTACTATCGGTCACAAAAAATATAACATGACTCAGAGAATAGCTGATTTCCCTTTTTTAAAAAGTAGAGAAGCCGCAAGGCAGACAAAGGAGGCAGCTTCCCCTGGCTCATGTGGAAAGATTGACGTCAGTCTCCAAGTAGCTGAGACAGTTCACGCTTGCTTGGGTTCATGAGGAAGAGGTGGAAATCTCTGTGCCACAAAACCCAAAGGCATAATGTCAAAACCCCATGTGTAAGCAGGAGAGAGCTTCAAGGCTGGATGGTCCGTGGTCTCATTACGGAGCCAGTTTCACAAAAGACATGGGGTTTACAGCATCACAGGGAGGAAGAGAAGGTTGTCAGTGAAATGAAAGAAAACAGTGGATAAAATTATTCTTTTAAGTGTGCTGTTTTTCAGTTCACTGGCTCACAAATTTAATGGCAAATAACCAGAAAAATGCTACAAGTCGTCTTTGCTATGAAGTCTCCAAACTCTAGCTAGGTTTAAGGGTGCAACATCTGCATATTTGTATTAGTCTGTTTTCAAGCTGCTGATAAAGATATACCTGAGACTGAGCAATTTACAAAAGAAAGAGGTTTAATTGGACTTACATTTCCACATGGCTGGGGAGGCCTCACAATCCTGGTGGAAGGCAAGGAGAAGCAAGTCACATCTTACGTGGAGGGCAGCCGGCAAAGACAGAGAATTTGTGCAGGGAAACTCCCATTTTTAAAACCATCAGATCTCATGAGACTCATTCACCATCATGAGAGCAGTGAAGGAAAGACCCACGCCCCCGTAATTCAATCACCTCCCCTTATGGGAACTATGGGAGTTACAATTCAAGATGAGATTTGGGTGAGGACACAGCCAAATCATATCAATATTCCAGCTGCCACTTTGCAGAGTAAATGGTGAGAAGTGATTGGAATCTAGATATAGGCTGCAGGTCAAGCTGACAAAATTTGCATATGGTTTAGATGTGGGCATGAGAGAAAAGAGAAGGCAAGGATTACACCAAGGCCATAGCCTGAACAGCTCTTGCCTCAGTGCCTCCAGGTGTGTGGGATGTGTTCGCTTTCTGCTTCTACCTTTCTGGTGCTACTAGCAACTTTTTGTCCAGGAACCCCTTGTCTATGAAGTTGTGCCTCACTGTGGTATAGACCGTCTGTCTCCTTCTTCTTCCAAAATCAGGAAACCAACATGCCACAAAACAGCGCATACCCTTGCTGCATGTGAAGTCCTTCAGCATTTTATCCTCTCTTCAATTAGTTACATTAAAAAAAAAAAAAGGTTTCTCAAAATCCACTAAACAGATTCTCTATCCTCTAATGAGTCATGACCAACAACTTTGAAAATCACTGTTTCAGACAGCACTGGATGAGAATATCTTTCCTGCTTGCAACCCAGGAAGCAGTAACACTGCTTCTAACCCCAACCATGCTTTGAAGGACACTGGAGAGAGGGGGCAGAACCAGCAGCAGGTGGACATACCTTCGGAACACTCATCTCCTGAAACAACGGAGCTTGCCTGGAGATTTGCAGGAAATATATCCAGGCACAACTCCTGGGTTTTCTCCTACTGAGCTCCCAGGATCTCTCCCTTAAACTCAAATTGTTACCCCCAACTCGCTGTGGTGGCTGCATGGCCCAGATGGGGCTGCACCAACCACTCCTCTGGGGCTGGGACTCTGTGCACCAAGTAACACACCTTCTTATTGCTGCTTCATCTGGAAGTGGCCGTAAGACTAACCCACAGGTCGGTTTTCTTACTTTTGTAAGCAGTAATCTCTATGGAGACATGGAGGGTAACACTAATAATCAACAGAGAGAAGGCTTCAGAATCCACCACAGTTTCAGAATATGACAGTTTACAATGTCTTGGCCCACATCCACTGTGAGACAGCGACTTCAGGCTTCCATCCTCTGACTGTCACTCCTCTTTGTGAAGGCCCAGCAAGGAGCCCTTTCTAGCCCGTGTTGATCAGCCACCTGCCTTGAGGAACCCGATGTAGGCTGTTTTATAACCACTGATTCGTGTTCATTAACTTAAACCTTGTCTCTTTTTAATGGGTTCTTCTATTAGTTTTAATAGTTTTTACTTTGTGATTAAAGTTTCCTAGAGTCACAAATCAAATATCATATCACAGGCAAATATAGATCATTTTGTCTTCTTGACTCAAAAAGTTATACCTTGTATTGCTGTTTCTGGACTTATTTCATTGCCCAAAACTTTTAGAGCAACATTAGAAAATAGGAAATGGCAGGCATTTCTGAATTTATTGGAAATGCTTTCAACTTTTCTTTCTTTTTCTTTTCTTTTTTTTTTTTCTTTCTTTCTTTTTGAGATGGAGTTTCACTCTTATTGCCCAGGCTGGAGTGCAATGGCTCGACCTTGGCTCACTGCCAACCTCCACCTCTCAGGTTCAAGCGATTCTCCTGCCTCAGCCTCCCAAGTAGCTGGGATTATAGGCATGCACCACCACACCCAGCTAATTTTGTATTTTTAGTAGAGACAGGGTTTCTACATGTTGGTCAGGCTGGTCTCGAACTCCCGACCCCAGGTGATCCACGCCCCCCCCCTTGGCTTCCCAAAGTGCTGCGATTATAGGCATGAGCCACCGTGCCTGGCCGCTTTCAACTTTTCACTCTAAAGTATAATATTTTTTCATTGGCATAAGATATCATCCTATGATATCTAGTTAAGAGGGTTTTTAAAAATAACGATAGTTGAGCTTTATTAAATACTTCTTCAGCATCTGTTTATATTTTTCTGATTTTGTATTTTAATTTAAAGTATGCATTAATAGACTTCCTACCATTATATTAATATTACTCTGTCTTCTTGGAATAAGCCTTCAATGATATACTGAACTATTGTAACACATCTATGAATTTATTTTCAAGTGTTTTATTTAGGATGTCTGCAATTTTATTAATAACATGCTGTCTTTGCCAAAGTTACTGATGTTAAAAAAAGATTATTTACATTAAAAATGATACTATAATTTTCTTTATTGTCTGGAAGAGTTTACAAAATATGGAAAGTCTCTTTTCCTTGAAAACTTAAATGAATTTCCCAGTGAAATCTTCCGCCATGACTGTGAGGCCTCCCCAGCCATGTGGAACTGTAAGTTCAATTAAACACTTTCTTTTGTAAATTGCCCAGTCTTAGGTATGTCTTTATCAGCAACAAGAAAACAGACTAATACGAATATGCAGATGTTGCACAATTAAACCTAGCTAGAGTTTGGAGACTTCATAGCAAAAATGACTCGTGGCATTTTTCTGATACCCTCCCTTCTCCAGGCTAATTTTTGTAGTTTTAGTAGAGACAGGATTTCGCCATGTTGGCCAGGGTGGTCTCGAACTCCTGACCTCAGGTGATCTGCCTGCCTCAGCCTCCTAGAGTGCTGGGATCATGCACCCATCCTAATTTCTGATTTTCATGCATAATTTTTCTCAATGAGCTTTACCAGAGTATCTCTGACCAACTTTCAGATATCCAGCTTTGGGGTTTATTTATCAATTCTCCTTTATTCCCTACATGTTTTTTGTCTTTAAAAATAAATAGTTGAAAATTTTCTTGTTATAAATTATGTCGAAAAATTAGGAGTCCTCAGGCAAAAATACCGCAGACTCCCTCAATGCTCTCTTCCTCAATCCTGATCCCCTCCCTTCTCCCTGGGTCAGGGATTTGAGAAGAAAGCAATGCTTAAGTTTTATATTTTATAGTTGGAGTTTTGTTTTGTAATTTTTTACATTGTTATAAATGTATCCACATTTTCACTTGCAACAACAATTTTTATTTAATACATGGGAAAGAAAAATATCTTCTTATTGATAGTTTAAAGTTTGTGGGTGTATTGTCCTGCCTGGTCTCAGGTAGTTTAGTATCCTCATCTTTTTAATTTCTGATTTTCTTTTTCTTTTTCTTTCTTTTTTTTTTCATGACCGAGACTCACTGTGTCTCCCAGGCTGGAGTGCAGTGGTGCATTCTCAACTCACTACAACCTCTGCCTCCCGGGTTCAAGCAATTCTCCTGCCTCACCCTTCTGAGTAGCTGGGATTACAGGTGCCCGCCCGCCCCCATGCCTGGCGAATTTTTGTATTTTTAGTAGAGACAGGGTTTCGCCATGTTGGTCAGGGTGGTCTCGAACTTCTGACCTCAGGTGATCTGCCTGCATCGGCCTCCCAAAGTGCTAGGATTATAGGCATGAGCCTCTGCACCCAGCCTAATTTCTGATTTTCATGTGTGATTTTTCTCAATGAGCTTTACCAAGATATCTTTAACCAACTCTCAGATAACCAGCTTCGGCGTTTATTTATCAGTGTTTCTTGTCTTTAAAAAACAGATGAAAATTTTCTTGTTATAAATTATGTAGAAAAATTAGGAGTACTCAGACAAAAACAAAACCGTAGACTCCCTCGATGCTGTCCTCCTCAATCCTGATCCCCTCCCTTCTCCCTGGGCTGTCCTAGGCAGGAGTTTGGGGTTCCTCAAAGGTTCTAGATGATTCAGTCTGAAACTTTGGGCTTTGTGGCACCTTCCCACTGAGGGGGATCCTTCCTTTCTCCCACCAGCGACTCTCCTTTTCCTTGTTACAATGACACTTAGGCTGTTTTTATAAATCAAACCTTGTTATATTTTGTAGCCACTGATTTGTGTTCATTTTCTCAAATCCAGCCTCTTTAATGGATTCTTCTGCTGTGATGGTGCCTGCACCTTGCATCTTGTGGGTGAGGAGCCCCTACGTTGAGGAGCAGCCTGGGCAGGATTCTTCCCACGGCATTTCTATTTCTGGAGGCTGTTGAGGTGACTTGCTCAGGCCTGGCTCCAGACCAACCTGTTAGACTGAAGAAGGGTAGATCCCTGCCGTTTTCTATTTTCTTTCACCAGTGGGATGTTGGGATACTCTGCGGATCCCCACCCTCTGCCTCTGTCTATGGGACATGCAAACAACAATATTCTCCTTTGTTTTGCTATGGTTGGATATTTGCTTGCTAGGGTTTTACCAGTCTCCTCCCTCCAGAACCTCATCTTTTTGTTTTTCTCCTTAAAATGTTCACCACATGGCGTTATCTGGTGACTTGCAAAAATAACACCTGGTTTTTGACCGAATTGTGTTTTCTTTTGGTGGTGTATAAAATTGTCATCTATAAGTGCTACATAATGACTTTACTTGTTACTACTTACCTCCTGTGTGTCTACATGGTCTTGTGTGGATTACTTGTGATCTGTTACTAGCTTCTACCATGAGTGTGATTCCGTAACGTATTTTGTGTTTTTACTTGAAGTTCATGGGTACCATGTTGCCTGGTACATGGAAGTTCATTGGTTATAAATATTAAGATTTCTGGGGTCAGATTGCTTGAATCTAAATCCAGAGTCTCACCACTTACTACTAAAACCTTGATTTAATTCAATATTCGTTAAATATTAGTTGTGTGCCTATCAGGTGACATGTGTTGTTGTAGGTACTGAGACTAGAGCAATGAACAGAATGTATAAGGTCCCTAGTTCATGCAGCTTACCCTGGTAGGAAGGGATTGAGCCAGAGGATGATGAATGCTGTAGAGGAATAGCAAGGAGAATAAGGAGGCAAAGAGTATGTGTACTGCAGTTTTATACAGGGTGGTCACAGGATAATTGAGCAAAGGTCTGAAGCAAGTGAAATTGTCAAGCCACATTCCTATAGCTTAGCAAGGGGCCTACAGCCAAAGGGAACATCAAATACAAAGTCACACTTATCCTAAAATCAATAGGAAAACGTAGAAGGGGAAATCAGAAGATTAACATGATCAGATTTGCATTTAATTTATTTATTTTAAATGTACACATAATAATTGTACATATTCGTGAGGTATGGTGCGATGTTTCAGTACATCTATTGTGTAATGATTAAATCTGGCTACAGGTTGAGTATCCCTTATCCAAAATGCTTGGAACCAGAAGTGTTTCTGATTTCAATTTTGTTTTTCAATTTTGGAATATTTTTATATACATAATGAGATATCTTGGTGGAATCCAAGTCTAACAAGTCTAAATACAAACTTCATTGATGTTTTATATATACCTTATACACATAACCTGAAGATAATGAAATATCATATTTTTATTAATTTTATGTATGAAACAAAGTTTGTGTTGAACACTTTTGTGTGGAATTTGTCCCTTGTGGCATCGTGTCAGCACTCAAAACGTTTTGGATTTTGAAGTATTTCACATTTTGATTTTTTTTTCCTGAGTCAGAATCTTGCTCTGTTGCCCAGGTTGGAGTGCAGTGGCATAGTAATGGCTCACTGCAGTCTCAACCTCCCGGGCTCAGGTGATCCTCCCACCTCAGCTTCCCAAGTAGCTGGGACCATAGGCACATGCCACCATGCCCAGCTAATTTTTATATTTTGTAGAGACAAGGTTTCGTTATGTTGCCTGGGCTGATCTTGAACTCCTGGGTTCAAGCAATCTTGCCTCAGCCTCCCAAAGTGCTGGGATTATAGGCATGAGCCACCACACCTGGCCTAGGTTTCAAATTTTTGGATTAGAGATGCTCAATCTGTATTTAGCATATTTATTACCTCATACATTTATGATATCTTCATGGTGAGAACATTCAGAATCTTCTCTTCTAGCTATTTTAAAATATGCAATATAATATTGTTAACCAGTCACCCTAATGTGCTATAGAACACCAGAACTTTTTCCTCCTATCTGTCACCTTGTACCCACTCCATCCCCCCTCTTACACACCCTCCCCAGCCTCTAGTAACCACTATCTACTTTATTCTTCTATGAGAACAGCGCTTTTAGATTTCTCATATGCTTGAGAGCATGCAGTATTTATCTCTCTGTGCCTGGCTTATTTCACTTAACATAACATCCTCCGGGTTCATCCATGTTGCCCCAAATGACAAGATCTCACTAGTTTTATGGCTGAAGAGTATTATTTTATTGTGTATATATACAACATTTTCTTTCTGTCGATGGAAAGATAGGTTGATTCCATGTCTTGGCTATCATGAATAGTGCTGCAATAAACACAAAATTGCTGACATCTCTTTGACATACTGATTTTATTTCCTTTGGATATAGATCTAGTAGTGGGACTGTGAGATGGGATTTGTATTTATTTAAAAGATCGAATTATATATGTTGAGATAAATGGGAAGATCCATGTATAAGTCAAATCAACTGAAAGAGCATCGTAATCTCGGTGACAGATGAACCAGAGTAGTGTCTGGGGATGGAGAAATGCAGGCATGTTGGAGATATGTCCCAGAGGTAGACTTGACCATGTGTTTGCTTTTATGGAGGGCAGAATCCTAAAGAAAAGGAAACCAAAAAGGTGATTTCCACCGCCCCCCCCCCCCCCCCCACACACACACCTTCTGGTTTCTGGCTTGAGGAATTAGGTAGACAGAGGTACCATCATAAAGGGACACTAGGCGAATGATATAGAACCCAGGTGGTTGCCAAAGGACTCTTAGGTTCCAGGCCTGGGGAGGTGACTTCTTTCTAATCACATGTCAATATGGCAAGGGAGATGTGATCAGGAATGTTGACATGGTCCTTGACTCCCACAAACTCAGAATGGGAGCAGAACCAATTCTGTAGGTACAGGGTGCTAGTGGTCCCAGTTACATGGAATCAGGAATAGCAGAGGCAAAACCAAAGCCAGGGCCGGGTGCAGTGGCTCACGCCTGTAACCCCAACACTTTGGGAGGCCGAGGTGGGCAGATCACGAGGTCGAGAGATCTAGACCATCCTGGCCAACATGGTGAAACCCCGTCTCTACTAAAAATACAAAAAATCACTGGGTATGTTGATGCACGCCTGTAATCCCAGCTACTTGGGAGGCTGAGGCAGGAGAATCACTTGAACCCGGAAGGTGGAGGTTGCAGTGAGCCATGATCACGCCACTGCACTCCAGCCTGGCAACAGAGCGAGACTCTGTCTAAAAAAAAAAAAAAAAAAACAAAAAACCGAACCAGGATCTTTGGGGAGTGATTACATCATGAGGGTAGAGACCTCATGCTGGGGTTAGTGCCCTTACTTGTTTTTTCATTTTTTATTTTTTTTGAGATGGAGTCTTAGTCTGTTGCCTAGGCTGGAGTGCAGTGGTGGTCGCAGCTCACTGCAACCTCCAACTCCCAGGTTCAAGCGATTCCCCTGCCTCAGCCTCCTGAGTAGCTGGGACTACAAGTGTGCACCACCATGACCGGTTAATTTTTTGTATTTTAGTAGAGACGGGGTTTCACCATGTTAACCAGGATGGTCTTAATCTCCTGACCTCGTGATCCACCTGCCTCAGCCTCCCAAAGTGCTGGAATTATAGGCATGAGCCACCTACCTGGCCTTACTGCCCTTGTAAAAGAGACTTCAAAAAGCTCTCCAGCCCTCTTTGTGCATGTGAGGACACATGGAGAAGCTGGCAGTCCCAACCCAGAAGAGGTCCTCACCAGAATCTGACTATGCTGTTATTCTGATCTCAGATGTCCAGTTTCCAGAACTGTGAAAAATAAAACCCTGTTGTTTTTAAGGCACCCAGTCTAGGAAACTTGGTTCCGGCAACCTGAACAGACTAAGACAGCCTCTAAGGAGACTGCTCCTGGCAATCGGGAAGACCCAGGTGAGCAGAGCACTTTGCTGGGTTTGGATGCGCAGGGTTGGAGATGGAATGGGGCAGGGTTGACTGCTTTCCAGAAATAAAGAAGAATTTGGAGTTTTTGATTCGTACTGGAGGAAGAGGACAGGAAGTGATAAAGGAGAGAAAGAAAGAAAAGAAGGCCCAGAAAGATGACAAAGTATCGGGCATGGTAGAAAATGTGTGCCGGGCAGGGTGCAGTGGCTCATGCCTGTAACCCCAGCACTTTGGGAGGCTGAGGTGGGTGGATTACCTGAGGTCAGGAGTTCGAGTCCAGCCTGACCAACATGGAGAAACCCTGTCTCTACTAGCCAAGCGTGGTGGTGCCCACCTGTAATCCTAGTTTCTCAGGAGACTGAGGCAGGAGAATCACTTGAACCCAGGAGGCAGAGGTTGTGGTGAGCCGAGATTGCATCATTGCACTCCAGCCTGGGCAACAAGAGCAAAACTTTGTAAAAAAAAAAAAAAAAAAGAAAGAAAGAAAAAAAGAAAACGTGTACCAAAGTGACTCTTCCCCCTGTGACACCCCCTGACACCTCCAGAAAAATCTATGGAACTCAAAATCATTGGAGTGACCGAGTTCCTGAAGGAAGGGGCCAAGCTGCAAGACAGGGTGACACGGAGAAGGCAGAGGAGGCCAGGAAATGGGGACAATTGCCGGACTGCAAAAATGGCTGAGTTTGAATGCCAGTTCTGTGGGATTCTTGATTATTCACTGAGAAGTCTGCCAAAATTCCACATGACATGAAATGGTAGTGATGGCGGAGAGGGTTTGGTTTGGGGCATTATTTTCACCTCTTCAGGGAGCAACTGGGATCTGAGAACCCAACTATGCTAATTAATGATTAGGGTGCCTTTTCCTCCTTCCAGTCACATTCCTCACTCTTAATTGCTTTCTTCCTTTTTTGTTATTACCTCGTTATTTTCTTTTTCTGGCTCATTTCTTTTTTTTTCTTTTTTTGAGATGGAGTCTTGCTCTGTCGCCCAGGCTGGAGTGCAGTGGGGCGATCCCAGCTCACTGCAACCTCTGCCTCTGGTTTCAAGTGATTCTCCTGCCTCAGCCTCCCAAGTAGCTGGGATTACAGGTGCCTGCCACCACACCTGACTAATTTTTGTATTTTTGGTAGAGATGGGGTTTCTCCATGTTGGCCAGGCTGGTCTCAAACTCCTGACCTCATGATCTGCCCTCCTCAGCCTCCCAAAGTGTTGGGATTACAAGTGTGAGCCACCGTGCCTAGCCTTTTTTTTTTTTTTTGAGGCAGAGTCTTGCTCTGTCTCCCAGGTTTGAGTGCAGTGGTGTGATCTCAGCTCACTGCAACCTCCTCCTCCCG
Organism: Theropithecus gelada; assembly: GCF_003255815.1. Lineage (NCBI taxonomy): Eukaryota > Metazoa > Chordata > Mammalia > Primates > Cercopithecidae > Theropithecus > Theropithecus gelada. The sequence goes on from NC_037680.1 coordinate 110,869,932, forward strand.
GGTTCAAGCAATTCTCCTACCTCAGCCTCTTGAGTAGCTGGGACTACAGGCGCCTGCCACCACGCCTGACTGATTTTTTTATTATTAGTAGAGGTGAGGTTTCACCATGTTGGTCAGACTGGTCTCGAACTCCTGACCTCAGGTGATCCACCCACCTTGGCCTCCCAAAGTGCTGGGATTACAGGCATGAGCCACCTCACCCGGCCTGGCTTATTTATTTGATAGTAATACTTCAAATCCGTCCCCCAACCATAAAATTGCCTTCTGGATAAACATACCTGCGTCTACCAATGTGCAACACACAGCCTAGAACTACATGTAGGGCCCCGACTTTGGGATGATGCGACCTCAGCCCCCCACTAAAGATGGGGAGATTGAGCTCAGCCCAGTGGGTTTGTTTCTTTGTTATTCTTTTTTTTTTTTTTTTTTTTTTTGAGACGGAGTTTTGCTCTTGTTTCCCAGGCTGGAGTGCAATGGTATGATCTCGACTCACTGCAACCGCTGCCTCCCAGGTTCAAGCAATTCTTCTGCCTCAGTCTCCCGAGCAGTTTGTATTACAGGCACCCACCACCACGCCCAGCTAATTTTTTGTATTTTTAGTAGAGATGAGGTTTCACCATGTTGGCCAGGCTGGTCTTGAACTCCTGACCTCAGGAGATCTGCCCGCCTCGGTCTCCCAAAGTTGTTGTTGTTCTTGTTGTTTTCCTCCTCCTTCTTCTCTTCCTTCGTCTTCCTCTTTTTCCTCCCTCTTCCTCCTCTTCATCCTCATCTTGATGTAAGCCACTGAACTAGCCTCTGCTATTTTATCAGTTGATTCTTCTACCACAATTTTTCACAGAAATATTTGATCTAAGAACATCTGCTGCTGTCTGGAACATATTTTTTTTTTCTTATACTTGACTTTGCACTTCCTATAGCTGTCAGATAAGCATCGTCTCACAGATTCTGCAACATAGCTCCATATTACCGAACAAACATCAATTATGCTTGTGGCTGGAATCATGTCAATCTGAATGCAAAATGTGCCAGCTGTCTTTCTTGTTAATGGGCATCTTAATTATGTTGGCCTAATTATGCTGATATTGCAAGTAATACTGTTCATTGTTGCTTTAGAAATAAAAATGATATCATCAAGTGACTTCCAAGGGTTTTCTAGCTGTGCTATCTTTTGCAGATTCAAAATACTAAGATGCAATAATTCTGAGCAACTCCTTGATGTGGACCTGCAATCTACTGGTCTCTCTACATCTGGACCCATCTCCGGAGGCTTCAGCTGCATAGGTCCGTCCCACTTGAGTCCTTGGCTTAATTAATTCTATTGTCATGGCTCTTTTTTATTGAAATAGGTTAGGGACATGTATCTGAGAGGTTTCATTTCAGACCCTCAGTGTGACAAAACTGTCTTCCGTGTTTCTCTCCAAATTTCTGTATTCATGCTGTCTAAGACCTTAATGACTAGCATACCTGAGACTTGTATTTATGTTTATTTTCTTGGTGATTAGTATTATTCTTTTGAAAAAACAACATAACCTTTTCTTTCCATCTCCTTTTCTCTCTTTCTAAAAAATATTCAATTTGAGAACCAATAATCCTGCTCCTAAAAATTAATCCTAGAGAAAAATTTTGACCAAAAAAAACTAAAAGCACAAAATGCTCCTGGAAAACTTTTCTTTAATAACAATAAAAGATACTGTTATCTAAATATTCTTGATTATAGTTGTCACCACAAGAGGCACCCACATTATGGTCTTTGTCGATATTCCTTTTTATTTGCCACAGCGAATTAGGTGATGGTGTTTTTCCCTGAATACCATAACCTGGCAAGACCAGTCGTTGAGCCCAAGGTTATTCCAGGATGTCTAATTGATAAATGAGAGACTGCACATGTTTCACATTAAAAATGTTGACTTTCTTTCGGTTTTCTAGAACTCCATATCCAACACCAATTCATCACCAGTGGGGATACAGCGGGAGGCTTCTCCTTTGCATGGTACAACAGGGTTCATATCGGTTATCTGATGACGGGCACCTGACATTCCGGGTTTATTGTGAACACACAGAGCCAGCACATTTTGGCCCCTTCTATAGCTACAACTAGTCTCAGAGAAGGAAGAGCACATGATTTCCAAGGACTGGCCCTTCCAAGAGGATGGAAGAAAAGCAAGTCTTTCGAATGCATCTCAGGCAAACCTCCACCTTTTTTCTATTCCCCTTCCTTCTCTGTCTGCTTTCTTCTTCCTTTCCTTCATAGACCCATAAACAATGTCAATTACAGGGTTAAAGGAGGAAGAGAGCAAAAATTTCCAACCTTGATTAGGATTTACCCTTCCAATACATGCAATGGATTTAACAAATGCTAAAAAATGGCTAAAGCAACAGTGGCCAAGAGAGAAAAATAATATGCACTTGTTAAAAATAATAATTGTAAAGAATCTAACGACATGGAAATGGTATTGGTATAACACCAAGGAAAAAGAGCATAATATAAAATTTAGTGGGTACTCTGTTTACTTATGAAAATGAAGATAATGAATAATTTTTAGTAGTGTTACAATTTTTATTTAGTTATTTAATTTAAATATTTGGTACAAAAGAGAAACTATTTTATGGTGTATTCTGTGGGATTTTCAAACAAGTTTTATAGTTAAGAAAAATACCTTTACATCCTTACATACCTCTTATTCCACATAGTAGAATGATACTTAAAAATATCTCCAAAATAACAAAAACTGCAGCGTATAAACCTTATGAAGAATCTGATTTGAAGATACCAACTGTAAAAAGAGGTTCTTGAGAACACTGGGGACATTTGACTATGAAATGGGTATAAAATAATATTAAAAGTTATTGTTAACTTTTTAAGGTGTGATAATGTCATGGTTGTTATGCTAAAAAGAGAAGTCCTTACCTGTTAGAGACAGATACACATAAAAAATGATTCTTGAGATTTGCTTTAAAATTTTTAAAAATGTAGAATAGAGCAATGTGAGATAAGATTTTTAAAATGATGATAATCATTGAAGCTGAAACGGGTAATGGGCACATTGATATGTATTATAGTTTTTAATTTTGGGGTATGTTTAAAATTTTCTGAAGAAGAAAAAAGTTATAATACAACTGGCTGCAGTTATGAAAATAAAAGTAAATGAATATCAGGATAATCTTGGGTCTCGGTGTATTAATTCAGGGTAATTCTAGATTTTACTGACACTGAAAAACGAGATTTAGTGGATTCTTTTTCTCTGTGAACTTCACTGTTCTTGATGTTGTTTCACGCATCAGATGCTAGGGACATATTTGTATATACTGGGAAATGCTAAAATTTTCTTGACTTCCTTTTTATGAATCAAGTTGTTTATCACTAATTGCTCTTTAACTGCCCGTTCAAAACATTAAGATCGAGAATGTAACTCCTGTTTAATTCTAAAGGAATTTTCAGTGACATAAGAAATAAAGAAACATAGGAGAATTAAAGACTTAAAAATTCAGAGATTATACAGAATGAACAAAGAAAGCTCATATTTCCAGGTAGCATTGAGAAAGTGTCTTGGAAACAGGATACCATATTTGTTTCTGAGTTTTCTGGTAACCAAGGCTAAAAGCAAAACACAGATGATACCAGAAAGTAAAATCAGATACATTTACCTGTATTCATAACAAAACTACACTTCTGATGAAACGTATCTCTGATATTATTCTTGGATATTGAGGAACACTAGTATAACCTTTGCTCGCTGTTTTATATCAGACTTAGAGATGCCATGTAAATAAAAGCTTCCTGATTTCATTCTCTATGAAGCTTAAAAATACATCGTTAATTATAAATCAGCAGCATTGGCTCCATGGAAGGTTAAAAAAAAATATGGTTCAGGCATTTTGTTTTCTGAAGATCTAAGTAAAGTGAATAATACCAAAGAATGGTCAAGCCATGTGTCCTTAGCTAGTCTGTCTGGCACCTTCAGGATCTGGTGAAACCTGGGCAAGGGCTGGAGGAACAGAGCTGCCCTCTCTCCCAGACTCTCCTATCCCCACACTGACCATTGATCCCCACATTGTACTTTGGAAAAACACTAATTCAGTTACACATTCCCAGGAACCCTACCAGGAAGGTTTCAAAGTCAAGTACTGAGATGTGATGGACTAAACAATATTAAATCAGTTTTCTTTCTTTCTTTCTTTTTCTTTTCTTTTTTTTTTCTTTTTTCTTTCTTTTTTTTTTTTTTTTTTTTTTTGCTGCAGGACACTTCTAGTTTTGAACACACCAGGTTTTAACTTGAATGTGCGAGAGGCATAGAGTGTATGATTTCTCCAGTTTGGTTGACCACGGAATCCTTCTTTCTCCCCTGCTTTTAAAAAAATGTGGCATGTTTTATTATCTCTTTCCTTTCAACACATTATTTAGGAAACCCTGGACTATGGAATCGGCTGAAATGAGAGCCATGAGCTTTATATAACACTGAAAGCACCATGGTTCTCTTTCTGTCATTCAGAGCCAAACTTGCAGACTCCCAGATTAATATGGTGGCTCATAGCAGGTGCCTGATTGCCTGATTCATCCTCTCCCATCCTCCCATTAAAACACCATTGAAGGCACATGCAAAATTGCAAAATTGCAACTGCATCAGAAGCTAAGAATACCAATTAATGCTTGGCCACAGTCTAGGAAGGATTTCTGCCAATAGCAGTGCAGATGAGGACAGATTGAGAAACTCTCATTAGCTGATGCACAATGCGGCTTTGAGGCAGAGCACCAAGGTCAGACAAGAGGGAGCCAAGCCCATCGCAGAGGTGCCCCGCAAGTGCCCAGGAGAAGCTGAGTACCAAACTCCAAGTAAGATGGAGTTGCATCCCAAGACAAAGAGGGCCACTTGTTTAACCCCAACCACAACAGTCCTGCTAATCTGTACATCTTAAAGAGTGCAACCCCCAAAGCGAAGCCATCAGAGGTCCTTGGTCATTAAAATACTTTTCTCTTCCAGGCAGAAGGGGCAAGAGGAAACTCCACATTGATAAACACCAGAAATGTGGCTAATGGTCCTCCCTCCTGCTAAGGATCTGAGAAGAGAATTCTGTCAGCAACAGAGCAACAGAGTGAACAGTGAGGGGATCGTGGGGCATGTGCTAGACATTTCTATAGCCCAGCTCAATGTGTTAGGTGACTACAGTGTGATTCTAAATGTGGTCTAGGGATATCATTTTAGCAGATATGAAGTCAGTCAAGAGATGTCAGGTTTTGGACAGATGGTGAAGAATCTTATAACTTAGAGATAATATTAGTACAATTAAAAATAGAATATGTGTCTTCCAAATTATAGAAAGAAAATAAAATGTAGTCTATAGAGCAAAAGACAGAAAATAACAGAAAAATCAAACATCCATTAAAAAGATACAGAGCAGAAAAATAAGATGGCAAAAGTAACAGCAAACATATTTTTTGAGAAAACAGACAAAAAAACAGTTAAAGTCTCTCTTTCAGAGACTCTAAGTCTGGATTGAAAGAGAAATGTAAGTGTGTGTCATTGATATGAGACTCACCGAAAACAAAAGGAAAAAATAGATTTTTTTCTTTTCTTTTCTTTCTTTTTTTTTTGAAACAGAGTCTCGCTCTGTCTGTCGCCGAGCCTGGAGTGCTGTGGCATGATCTTGGCTCACTGCAACCTCCACCTCCCAGGTTCAAGTGATTCTCATGCCTCAGTCTCCCGAATATCTGGGATTACAGGCTCATGCCACTATGCCTGGCTAATTTTTGTATTTTTATTAGAAACGTGGTTTCACCATGTTGGCCAGGCTTGTCTCAAACTCCTGGCCTCAAGTGATCTGCCCATCTCAGTTTCCCAAAGTGCTGGGATTACAGGCATGAGCCACTGTGTCTGGCCCCAAAATAGATTATTTTAAAAGATGAACAAAGACATGTTAGACATACATAAGTAAAATAAATCAGGAGTTTAAAACATGACATCAGACAAAACAATATGCAAGAGAAAATAAACAGAAAAGATTGTTTCATGTTAGTAAAAATATAGTCATGATGAAATTACAACATTCATGAATCTTTATGTGCCAAATTATACAGCACTGACATCTCTAAAGCAGATACAGTTTAAAATCTCAGAAGAAATTCACACACAAAAAAATTTTATGGTAGGAGATTTTAATAGACCAAAAGTTTTCCTTTGCAAGTCAAGGAATGTATAGAAGACTTTAAGAAGCATAGAAAATTTGGATAATAAAATAATATGGCCAATTAGGGCATAACCTAAAAACAAATTTAGAGCCTCAAAACAATAAAAAATGTACCTTCTTTCAAGCAACTAAGGAATATTTTCAAAAGTGACTATTAAACAGAGGATAAGAACATCTAGTATTACAAAAAAATGGCCTCGTTGTATAGGATGTTTTATAAACCTTGCAATTAAATTACAAATTATAGCTAAAATTTAAGCAAAACAAAGCAACAATAATTTGCAAAACTTTAAACACATTCCTAAACAATTCTGACAAGGAAGAAGAGCTTAATTCCTTACAAATGCTAGAGCTCTAAATTTTTGTTGCAATTTCAGTGCCCCGAGACCATTTAATTCCATCCTTGAAGTGGGACAGTGCATTCGTGAAAATCATGTTTTCAGGGACTCAGAAGCAGCAACGGGAAATGCTGAAATGAAAGCTTGAGTGCAAAAACAGACTGTGGAACAATATGGAGCATATACGTCTAATATTTTTTTAAAGGAAATGAACCACGTTGTCAACAGATACTCTGTGAGGCAAAATTATAAGTGATTTTAATTTGCTTCTTTCTATTTTGTGTTATTTTTAAATTTGGGGCCATAAATATGTAGTTATACAATAAAGAAACAATAAATGTGTTTTAAGAAAAATATTAAAAATTATAATTAAGTCCTCGAATGCACCAGGTCTACCTGGGATACCAGGTGCCATGGCTTGGGTGGGGATCAGCTGCCCTATCACTCCAACCATGGAGCCCAGAGCCTGCTCAGGTGTGTCTTGTCGGGTGTCTAGTTCAGGTGCAACCTGCTTGCCCCTTGAGGGCCCACCTTCTGCTCATTAGTTACTTGTACTGTCATCAGTCTGTGACTTTGAAGACTCTTTCCTTCTTAGCAATTCAGACAAAATTAGCATTTCTCTTCTTCCAAACTTGTGTCTGGACTGAAACCAAATTAACCTGTGAAGATTTGCAAACAAAGGCCCTTTGTTTGGAAACTACCCTGGGTGAACTTTTTTTCTTTTATAGACAGGAACTCATTCTGTTGCCCAGGCTGGTCTTGAATTCTGGGCTCATATGATCCCACCTCAGCCTCCTGAGTAGCTGGGATTACAGGCATGAGCCATTGCACACAGCATGATGCTTCAACAGCTCCCAAGGATGTTTCATTGGAGAATCCTGCCGTCTCTCTCTGCCTCCCCACTCCACCCACAATAATGTGAATGGTGCTGGGGTAGAAAGGCCCTGAGTGCAGGCCTGGCATGGTGACTTATGCCTGTCATTCCAGCACTTTGGCAGGCCAAGGCCGGTGGATTGCTTGAGGTCAGGAGTTTGAGACCAGTCTGACCAACATGGTGAAACCCCATCTCTACTAAAAATACAAAAACAACAGCAACAACAAAAAGTTAGCTGGGTGTGGTGGTGGGTGCCTGTAATCCCAGCTACTTGGGAGGCTGAGGCAGAAGAATCACTTGAACCCAGGAGGTGAAGGTTGCAGTGAGCCAAGATCATGCCACTGCACTGCAGCCTGAGTGACAGCGTGAGACTGTGTCTCAAAAAAAAAAAAAAAAAAAAAAAAAGGCCCTGGGTGCAGAGTGCAGGAATAAGGATGATGCTCGGGAATGAAGTCACATTCTCCACCCCGTCAACTAAATTAAGTGATAAGCAGGAGAGAGGAGAGCCTTGCACATGCAGGAAGAGCCTGAGAACAAGAGCACCTGAAGTTCGAAGACCACGAGCATGAAAAGCAGGGGGCACGACGAAGCTGGGGGGATGTGGTGTCTCACCAGATGGGGTTTTGGGTCTGTGCAAATGATACGGTCCTTTGACTTAGGGGCAATGAGAACCTACTGAAACATTTTAAGCAAAAGGTGACATGATTGGACAATGTTAGAAAAATTAACGTATCATCCTGGCTAACACGGTGAAACTCCGTCTCTACTAAAAATACAAAAAATTAGCTGGGCGTGGTGGTGGGTGCCTCTAGTCCCAGCTACTCTGGAGGTTGAGGCAGGAGAATGGCGTAAACCCGGGAGGTGGAGGCTGCAGTGAGCCGAGATCACCACACTGCACTCCAGCCTGGGTGACAGAGCGAGACTCCGTCTCAAAAAAAGAACAAAAGAAGAAAAGAAAAATGAAAAATGAACATAGCTGCAGAAGGGATAGCAAATGAGATGTAGAGGGGATGAGACTGGAAATGGAGCCGCCAGCGAGGGCACCTGATGGAGTGGTGAAGGTGGCATTAAAGTGGCATTAAAGAAAAGTGAACAGATCTAGAAGATAAAGATCACGCAGTACATCTCAACTGGAGGTGATTGAATCCTCCAGATTCTGGAGAACTTTCTGGTTGTCACAACCAGAGAGAAGTGCTACTGGCACTTGGTGGGTAGAGGCCAGTGGAGCTGTTCAACACCCCCGCAATGCACGGACCATCCCCGCCAATGATCAGGACCAAAATCACAATGATGTTGCCCATGCGGACCCCTGGAGGGGGAAACTGGATGCCAGGACAGTCCCATTGCCTGGCATGTGTAGAGGGCCAGCGATGATGCCGGTCACTGCCAGAGAAGACCAAGTATGCAAGGAAGGCCACGGGATATGAGTGTCTCTGCTTTTTTTGTCATAAAAGCAAGCCTGGGGAAAAACGGCGAAATTGGAAGATGTTGATAAGAGATGTTTTAATAAAGACACAAAGTACATTATGAAAAAAAGCGAGCCAGAACTCCTTACACAGGACTTTCCTACTCTGGTGTTATGGCTGGGTGCTGTGTGTATTACAAGTGCACTCTGGAGGGAGGGGCACTGGGGACCTGCAGGGGGCTGGACTCAGCTGGGAAACCCCCAAGGCAGTGGACCTGGTATTCCAGGAGCTCCTGTGGAGAGCCCTATGGGGCTGTTTGCACAGCAGACTAAGGGCCTTCAGGGAAGGCCAGGGAGCCAGGGGATATCCCCTTAGTCCAGGGCCCAGAGGGGAAGTGCTGTTTTGAGCACAGTCCACCCCTCAGCTCAGCCAGAGTCCTGCCCGTGGGACTTGGCCTGCATCCTGAGGAGAGGTGAGTGCAGGACAGGGACCGGCCTCACCTGCGTCTCTGCAGCGGGGTGCCCCTCTTTCTACTTTTCACCTGGACAACTCGAGCCCAACGTTCGCAGCTCAGGCTCTCTCCTGGGGATCCTTGAACCCCCAAAGCTGAGGTGGGCGCTTTTTGTTTGTGTGAAAGCACAGATTATGCCAATTTATCCTGCCAGGCCCTTAAGGGAGGGACTGAGTTTACTGATCACGACATCCCCAGAGCCCCCACCAGGGCATTGTCCTGTTAAGGGCTGGCTGCATGGCTCAGAGGCACAGAGCCCTGGTCTGGTGTCTGTGAAGTCTGCAGGGATGGAGGACATTGCCTTACAGGAGGTCTCAGGCCCCGGCACTGGCAGCCTCGACCCAGGCACTGCAGGCATTGGCAAAGAGCAGTGCACCTCCGGGACCTCCTGCAGCAACAGCAGCTTCCAGACTCTGCCCCAGTGACAGCTCACAGCACCCGTCCCAGGAGGAAGGCAGGGAGACAGCAGGTGTAGGTGACACTGAGGCTATGTTCTCCACCACTGCTGAGACAGCCCTCTTGAAACAGTCGCTGATCTGCACGCTCCTGCTCCTGACTCACCACTGTTCGCTCTGGCCCAGGAATAAGTCAGCCAGGAAGCCGCGCAGCAGTCATGGTTTTTAAGGATACCGGAAAAACACCCGTGGAGCTGGAGGTGGCAATTCACCCAGTTTGAATCACTCTAACAAGCCGCAATGTAAAATCCCTGGAAAAGGTGTGTGCTGACTTGCTGGGAGGAGCAAAGGAAAAGAACCTGAAAGTGAAAGGACCAGTTAGGATGCCTACCAAGACTTCAAGAATCGCTACAAGAAAGACTCCTTGTGGTGAAGGTTCTATGACACGGGATGGTTTCCAGATGAGAATCCACAAGCGACTCACTGACTTGCACAGTCCTGCTGAGGTTGTCAGGCGATGACTTCCATCAGTACTGAGCCAGGAGTTGAGGTGGAAGTCACCATTGCAGTTGCTTAAGTCAACTATTTTAGTAAATTAATTACTAGTTGTTTAAAAAAAAAAAAAAAAGGAAAAGGAAATAGAGAGACTTCACAACAAGCAAATGGAGTTCCCAGAATAGCAGGTGTAGACAGTAGCCTAGGAGCACTGCGTGTGACCATTCAACTATTATCTTGACCCTGGTTTCCCTACAGTCATGTGGTCCAAACACACGGATCATACCAAAATCACCAGTTAGTCATGTTTCTAAGACACAATCTCTCCATCCGATAAATTGCAGCCTTTTCATAAGGCTGAGATGGTGCCTATTCCCAATAAGAAATTAAGGTTCATTGAACAGGTCCAGTGCTTCTTGGCCCTTCACCCAAGCCCAGATGACCTCTGTCCCGTGTCTCTCTGTCCTGATGGCCACTGTCCATTTCTCTCTGTCTTCCCCAAAGGCCACTGTCTCATGTCTGTCTGTCTGTCCAGACAGCCACTGTCCCGTGTCTCTCTGGCCCTATGGTCACTGTCCCATTTCTGTCTGTCCTGATGGCAGCTGTCCCGTGTCTGTCTGTCCCGACAGCCACAGCCCCATGTCTCTCTGTCTATCCTAATGGCTGCTGCCCCATGTATGTCTGTCTGAATGGCCACTGTCCCGTTTCACTCTGTCTGTCCTGACAGCTGCAGCCACGTGTCTCTCTGTCTGTCCTGACAGCCACCATCCTGTGTTTCTCTGTCTGTCCCGATGGCTGCTGCCCCGTGTCTCTCTGTCTGGACGGCCACTGCCCCGTGTCTTTCTGTCTGTCCCAATGGCTGCTGTTCCATGGCTCTGCCTGGCTCAGTGGCCTTCATCTTCCGCTCATTCACATCCTACCTGTGCTTCCAACAATATGGACATGAGCAAGGAATCGACCCTCCATGGCTTAAGCCAGGAAAGCAAACGCCACGACAGATTCCAAATTCATTCATTTATCAATCGAGAAAACAGGAAGCACCTATAACGTCTTTGGGGAACTTTAGCCCAACGAGTGGGAGAGGAAGCAAAACATGGACTTAGGATGAGGCATCATGCGGGTTTCGGTGCAGCAAACCCAGGGCGTCAACAGAAAACCTAGAGGGGAAGGATCTAAACAGAGTCTGAGAGGACACCTCAGAGTTATCCAGGCAGACGGGGAGGAGCATGGCATTCCTAATAAAGGGAGCAACCATTGTGAAACGAATCTCCTTAGGGAGATGCTGGCACCACAGCCAGTCCTGTTTCACACCCACTGGGGGTGCACTGTCTGCTTCAGAGATTTCCTTCTAGATGAAGGTAGCTCCATGGACGTAGTGCTCCTGGCCTCTGGAGGCTTTCAGTGGAGGTGGGGGATTGATCTGATGGGCAAGTTGGGAGGGAACTCACAGGCAGGGAACTCATGCCTGCCCTTTTATGAAGGACAGAGCGTGGGTCTCCCCAGACCCACTGCCCCTGTGGAGACCTGTGCTGCCTGCACTGTCCAGCTGCCAGGGGCTGCAGGCACAGGTCCGTTCTCCTGGGGTCTGGTGTCAGGAAGCCTGTGGTGGCTGCAGGCTCTGCAATCAGCTTCGGCAGCACTAGGGCCTGCATCTGATCTTCATCGGCTCCTCCTTGGTCTCTGTCAGTTGTTCCAAACTCAGGGTGCAATTTCCTGGGATCCCCAAATCCTAACCCCATTAGAGGCTGCTGAGATGGCTGGGCCCCTTTCCCACTTCCCCGCATCATGAGCGGAGCACCTACTGTGCAGCTGAGAGGGAAGCTCTGTTTGCCCCATGTCTTCATTTTCCAGGTGAAGGAGCTGAGGCTCAGAGTCACACACTCCACAGGGATCAAGATCCTGCAAAAAGGCCTGCATATGGGCATGTGACCCATGCAGTCACACAGGGACCCATCCTCACAAGGGCCCTTCTTGGTTTAAGGATCTGCTGCTATCATCTCTAAATTCTTAGTCATTTTTGAACAAGAGGCCCTGTGTTTTCTTTTTCGCACCAGGCCCTGCAAATCACATGGTTGGTCCTGGGAGCAGAAACAGAATCAGAACTCAGGCCCCCTGACTAAGGCCAGTGCCTTTTTCCACCACCCCACTCTGGTCGCTGAATGTTGGTGAAGCTGAACTGCAACGTGTCCCGACCATATTATTCAAAGCTAAAGCCAGAGACCTGAGTAACACCTTTCCCAGCCTGAAAGCCCCTGAATGACATCATCAGATTTCCTGGTTGCTGTAACATTCCACCCCCAAACGAGAGAGCTGCTGCATTTTTTCCTAGTAAAAATCACCTCCTGGGGCACTTGGTCACATCCTATCTGGGGCTGCGAGCAGCCAGTCTCAGAATCACCCAGAAGTCAAAGTGGCCTCAAGGCTTGGAGAGAAAATAAAGTCAGGAGAGCTCAGGAAGGTTTAGGAAAAATACAGGGGGCAAAGAGAACCTACATAAGCACAGAGAGCACTGCTGAAATTGAGAGATATTTACAAACCTAAAAAAGAGCCAAAAAACCCCTCTGTGCCAGCTTTATTCTACATCCCTCTCAAGAAAACTATGGTGCACGTCTCTTTTCAAAGATACACCATAAAGAGAAGTATGTTTCTTTTTATTCCAATGATAGTGCTTCCTAGCTGCAATTGTTAATCTGCAGCAAATTATGAGAAAAAGGATGCCTTAAGCAGAGCAGAGATTGCCACAATGGATGGTTTTTCCTGACATGTTTGTCTGTGCACGTTTCCTGAGATTCCCATTTTCTAATACCTTGTACTCTAAGTGTATTCTCGTTGCATTATTACATTGTGAGTCATCATGTTTCTCACTGCCGTGGGACTCCCTCCTCCGTCAGCCCAGACCCCCCAAGCTCCCAGAGTAACTCAGAGAAGGAAAGGGCAGGCTGGTTCCCAGGGGCCCAGGGAAGCACGTCGGTCTGTGCAGCCTTGTGTTCACACATCCCAGGTGTGGGCTTCTGGCCCAGGAAACAAGATTTTCTTCCACAGTTTGGAAACCACAATTGTATAATACCTGCTTCTTTATTTACATTCAACTAGTTTAACCATTTGAGGAGTAAGTCAATGAAAATGTTTAACAGTTTAAAAATATACAGTCAATAATTTTAGAATAAAATGTTCAGGAAAAAAATGGTAAGGTTTTAAACAGTGCATGTTCTGTACCACCCTTTGGAAGATTCAGGTTTGCCTAAATTTTGTATTAACAGGACAGCTGCCTTCTAAACAGGGAGAGACAGAGTTCTATAGCCTAAAGGGGTGGGAGCACAGCCCAGGTCTTCCATGTTCACATGGACCTGAGAGAATGCAGTAGAAACTCAGTGATTCAATTGCTTGGTGGGTTAATGCCATTTCCCCTGAGGAGACCTTGCTAGATCCTTTTTAGGACTCAGAGGAAAATAAGAAACATTGTCTGATGTCTACCCATTCCTTTCCAATTCTGTTTCAATGTTAGAGTTTTCTTTTGCTAACATTTAATCTCTATAGAGGGTCAGCTACTTATGCAACAATGTTTCATTTCCATGGAACCACCTGTTTTCTGAAGACATGGGGGTTCCCAAAGCAAACTATTGACATGGGATTTTGCAGTCCTTCCTACCAAATTACCAGGAAGCCAGGCTCACGTGTGTGGGTGTCAGAGCTGACAACCGGCCTTGTCGGCGTCCATCTCTTCCTCCACTCCCTCTCATGAAATTAAGTCCCTGCTGCTGGACAGCGTCTTGCTAACAGCTCGCAGGTTGCCCCACCTCTCAGAGCCTGTCCAGGCATCTTAGCAGGATCTGCTTCCAGCCTGTCACACTCTAGACTCGTGACAGCTGTCCGCTGACTAGATGACATTCCGATAAAGGGCAGGAAGGCAGAGCGATGTCTGTTCTGGGGTGTGTGCCAGGCACAGGGTGCAGGACAGTGGTGACGCGCCTTTCCTCAGCCAAAACCACAAGCCTGTGTCCCGCACAGCGTCCTCATGCGAGATGTTCCACAGAGCCACTTCCTGGTTCTCAGTACACTCAGAGCACTCACGCTGGCTTTCAGCAGCACGAAACAGATGCTTGAATGGGCCAAGAATAGGCGTGGTGGCTCAGGCCTGTAATCCATCACTTTGGGAGACTGAGGCAGGTGGATCACCTGAGGTTAGGAGTTCAAGACCAGCCTGACCAACATGGTAAAACCCTGTCTCTACAAAAATATAAAAATTAACTGGGCATGGTGGCGCGTGCCTGTAATCCCAGCTACTTGGGAGGCTGAGGCGGCAGAATCACTTGAACCTGGAAGACAGAAGTTGCAGTGACCCAAGATTGCACTCCAGCCTGGTGACAGAGCAAGACTCCATTTCAAACAAAACAAAAGAAACAAACAAACCCAAGAATGAATGAAGCATTTGGGACATTACGCGATAGGAGCTGAGGCTTGGGGGCAGGCACCGTGCTGCATGCTATCCCACTGTTAGTATCTTAATTTAAAGACAGGGACACAAGTTTAGGGAACAAAAGCAAATTAGGTGAGGTCTGACTCCAGGAGGCTCAGCCTCTGTCTGTGACTCTAATCCCCAAATTGCTTTCCACTGTCAGGAGCCCACAATCTCAGTAATGAAACTTCCTGTACCACTGGCTTCGTTTTTTTTTTTTTTTTTTTTTTTAAATTAGATGGTGTCTTGCTCTGTCACCCAGTCTGGAGTGCAGTGGCACCATCTCGGCTCACTGCAACCTCTGTCTCTGGGGTTCAAGTGATTCTCCTGCCTCAGCCTTCCGAGTAGCTGGGACTGCAGGTGTCCGCCATCATGCCTGGCTAATTTTTGTATTTTTAGTAGAAATGGTATTTCACCATATTGGCCAGGCTTGTCTCGAACTCCTGACCTTGTGATCTGCCCACCTCGGCCTCCCAAAGTGCTGGGATTACAGGCATGAGCCACTGTGCCCGGCCACCACTGGCTTCTTATGTCAATGCTTCTTGTGCCAAAGCTCAGGTGACTGGAGAAGGGAGGAGCCACACAGGCTTCTCCAAGTACATGACCTGTCCATGGACTGAGATGTGGCTTCCAGCCTCTGTGGCTGTCTTTTCTTTTATCCATATTCTCATATCTCCCATTCTAGTGTTGTCTCTTATCAACCTGACTGAGTGACATGAAAGGGCACAGCTTTAACTGTGACTCAGGGGAGCAAGGGACAAAGGAGAAAGGAGGCTGGGGACCTGACATCTGTCTTTGGTGTTTCCCACTCCCCTCTGCTGCCTTGTCGCTGTAGATTCATTTGCCATCCTGAGGTCACTGCGATCCTGGTCTGTCTGAAAGTGTGCTTCACTAGGGGTAGCACTTCCACTGTTGGGCATGAATTGCATGAAGGAGGCTCAGCCAGCCTCTCAGAATAACCTCCTTCCAGCCAGCAGTGATACAAGTGTGGGCATTAGGCATTCATCGGTTCTTGAAGGGTTAGGTCCGCTGGTGGTGTTGTGGAAGGAAGGCACCCCTAACAAGGGAGGTGGCCAGGGAGGGCAGAGTCCCCTGCAAGAAGTTGCTTCTCTAGCCATATTTCTGGGGTTGTGGTTAAAGCTCAGTGAGCCAGAGCCTTACTAAGGAGGCTGATGGCCTTGGTCACAGCCAGGGTGACATCCCAGGCAGGTCACTGACCTCAGAGCTGCTCCTCAGATGTTTAGGTCAGGCTCTCAATCAAGCAGGGAATTCTGAATTGAACCTCTCTTGGGAAATTACTGGCACTAGCTAAACCCACAGAAGTGTGTGTGTGTGTGTGTGTGTGTGTGTGTGTGTGTGTGTGACACATACATGGACATTGAAAAATAGTAATAAAAAAGCACCTGGGTACCCACTGTCAGGACAAAAAGTAGCTATTACCAGTACCACAAGGCTCCCTGGTGCCTGTCTCCAGCAGCTTTCTCCTTTTTCTGACTTTGAGGTTAAATGTCTATGTGTCAATGTGTTGTTTAAGAATCGATCAACGTAGATAGATGATTGATAGATAGATGATAGATAGATAGATGATAGATAGATGATAGATAGATAGAAGATAGATAGATAGATAGATAGATAGGTAGATAGATAGATAGATTCCTAAACAACATATTATTAAGTTTAGGAAAACTGAGTAATAAGCGCAAATTGAGCTGTATAAAAAAATAGACTATGCCACCACTAGAAAATGCAGATTCCCAGTAAAATAAGCAGAATGATGTCTGGGTCTCAGTCAGCCTTCAGCTTTCCTGAGAATTTACAAGGCCCCTTCTGGGGGATTCAGAAGAAAGATGTTGAATGAATTCTGAGAGCCCTAGGGACCACCCCAGTGAGAACATAAGCAGGGTGGCAGAGCAGCCAGGCTGTGGACCACCAGCAGAAATGTGGTCAGAGGGTGTGGATGGGTCAGTGTTTGCTGGTTCACCTC
Source organism: Theropithecus gelada (assembly GCF_003255815.1). NCBI lineage: Eukaryota > Metazoa > Chordata > Mammalia > Primates > Cercopithecidae > Theropithecus > Theropithecus gelada. The sequence goes on from NC_037680.1 coordinate 110,886,574, forward strand.
CTGCTGCAAGAAGGTGGTCAAGTCTAATATTTTTATAGGGTAATATAAGACCCAGGGACCAGGATATTGAGAGAAGAGAAGGAGCTTCATCAACACACAGGCAAGGCAGCTGTGTTAGCCCAGGCTGGCCCAGGCACTCTGTCCTTGGGTAGAAAGACACGAACAATAATGGCGGCTGTGACCTGGGGCTCGTGCCCCTAATGGATCTGTCTCAAGAGTCGCATGAGGGCTGGGTGCAGTGGCTCATGCCCATAGCACTAGCTACTTGAGAGGCTGAGGCCAAAGGATTGCCTAAGCCCAGGGGTTTGAGGCTGCAGTGAGCCATGATTGTACCACTGAACTCCAGCCTGGGCAACAGAGTAAGATTCCATCTCAAATAAATAATTTAAAAAAACAATAATTTTTAAGAGAGTCACATGGGTCTAATCTAAATGTGCTGTCTTCCATCAGTGTACATGGATGGTCCTGGATTCATCTCCGTTCCAGAGGTTCCTAGAGATGCCTGTTCCTGTGCCTTTTGAGATCAGATTGTTTCTCAGCTTCTTCCTACCAGGTGAAAGTCAATTTTCTAAGGTGCTCTCAGGTCAGTCATTGCCATACCCATCTGCTTTCTGCTTTCCAATTCTTCAAATGTTGTCACTGTCATCTCCTCTCCTGCCCTGCCTCTCTGGGTCTCTCTCTCTCATTACTTTAGTGAAGTTTAACTGAATATTGTTCTGGAGGGAACAAAATTAGACATGCATAGTTGATCCTCCACCCTCTTTGATTATTCTTTTCAACTGTGGTTGTTGAATCAGGTGGCAAGGAGCCTGTTTTAGTTCATTCTCATGCTGCTATAAAAGACTGGGTAATTTATAAAGAAAAGAGGTCTAATTTATTTACAGTTCGGCATGGCTGGGGAGGCCTCAGGAAACTTACAATCATGGCAGAAGTGGAAGCAGGCATGTCTTACACAGTGGCAGGCAAGAGAGACCGTGTGGAGGAGGAACTGTCATACACTTATTAAACCATTGGATATCACGAGAACTTTCTGTCATGAGAACAGCATAGGGGAAACTGCCTCCATGATCCAATCACCTCCCTCCTTGGACATGTGGAGATTACAGTTTGAGATGAGATTTGGGAGGGAACACAGAGCCAAAGCACATCAGAGCCCTTTTGGCTGAAAGTCTTCCACAGGGGTCCACACACCCATGCAGCATGAGAAGAGTTTGTTTCCAACAGGAACCAGCCCCAAGTAGTTTACAGAGTCATTTTTCAGCCTTTCAGTTTCTAAATGAATGTCCCTTGAAAATATTCTTGCGATGGATGTGATGTTCCCCTTTCCCACTTCCCTCCCCACAGTCACCCTTCACCCACTTCACCCTTCTCTTCTCTTCTTATAGGGACACTAGTCACATTTAATTGGGGCCCACTCTAATGACCTCATTTAAACTTACTTATCTCTGCAAAGACCCCCTGACCTACCTCCAGGACTCCTTACAAAAGGACCTTTCAACATTGCTATTGACTGAAAAAATAAACAGTGCTAATGACTAGATAACAAATTATTTTACAAGCCATTCAGTAATTTCTAAATGTTTGCTTTTAAAAAATTAGTTGACCAATCATTAAAAAATTTTTTGATGAAAGAGCACTACAAGTGTTTGGACATAACTCAGAAACAGCTCAGAGAATTGAGTGACACTGATTTACAAAAAAAAAAAAAAAATTCTTATACTTCCAACTGTTTGTTTATGTGTAAAGGGCAAGATTCTCAGGGCTATAGAAAAGAAAAATAAGCATAGTTTTTTGCAGAATTTCAACTCATTCTAGCAGTGGAATATTTATGCTTAGACACATGAACTACTTGAAAAATAAAGCGGCTCTATCCACCTAATTAAGAGATAAATTTTTGATAACACTTCCTCTTTATGTGTAATATTTGTCCATCGAAATGTAAAATCCATTTGTGTTTTTGATCAATTATGTGCTGCTAGTGTGATGATAATGTGATCCAGAGGAAATTTTTAGCACCTAAATTCTTACGGTCACAGGATATTGACATATTTCAGTTCCTGCCCATGAACACATTTGTTTCTGATCCAGAGATGTATAATCAATAAAATACTTTCAAGCATAATATGCTTTACATTGGATTAAATTCTGTGGGAATGAAAATGTGAGTTCAAGGAGAAAAGGAGGGAAGTAAAATTTCCAGTTGCTCAGGAAGAGCTTGTCGGTGCTGGTTCTGTTTTAATGGATGCCAGTACTTGTCCAATTACTGTGCTATTTAGAGTCCACTGGATAATTTCAAAGAGTGATGCTGCTATTTTGTTTCTAAGTGTCAGTGCAGTTGACCCTGAATGACTCAGGAGTTGGGAAGCTGACCCCAGTGCAGTCAAAAATCCATATACTACTTTTGACTCCTCATAAACATTTTTTAAAAAACAGAACAAAATCCTCTATGAACATACACACAAAAATCCTCAACAAAATACTAGCAAGCTCAATCCAACAACACATTATTGTATGGCAGGGCCAAGTCAGCTTTTTTCCCAGGAATGCAAGGTGTAGCAATGCAAGAAAATTAATCAATATAATATACACAGAAATGGAATGAAGGTGAAAAACCATTTGATCATCTCAATTGATGCAGAACAACCACTTAACAAAATCCATTTTTCTTTAATGATAAAAACACTCAGTAAAATAGGAACGGCTAGGAACTTTCTCATCATGATGAAGGACTGTAGGTAAAACCCACAGCTAATGTCCTACTCAATGGTGAAAGACTGAAATATTTCCCATTAAATTCCAGAAGAAGACAAGGATGTCTGCTTTCACTGCTTCTCTTCAAGATTTCCTGCAAGTCCTAGCCACAGGAATTAGTTAAGAAAATAAAATAAAAGACATGCAAATTGGAAATGAATAAGTAAAACTGTTTGCAGATGAAATGATTCTAATATATGGACCATCTAGAAAAACCCACACACACACAAATGATTAGAGCTAAAAGGAATTTAGAGACGGTACAGAGTATAAGAGCAGCATGCAAAACTCAGACATGTGGGCCTTAAACGTAAACACATGTGTTTCTATCAGAGTGGCGGGGAGAGTTCACACGCAGAAACACAAAGGAGAAAGCAATGACAAGACAAGAGTGGAGAGACATGTGGCCACAAGCCAAGGAATGCCAATAGCTGCCAAAAGCTTGGAGGCAAGGAAAGATCATCCAATTGAACAGGGGTCCCCAGTCCCCAGGCCATGGGCCAGTAGCCTGCTAGGAACCAGGCCACACAGCAGGTGAGTGAAGCTTCATCTGTATTTACAGCTGCTCCTCATTGCTCACATTACTGCCCGAGTTCCGCCTTCTGTCCGATCAGCAGCGGCATTAGATTCTCATAGGAGCGCAAACCCTACTGTGAACTGCTCATGCAAGGGGTCTAGGTTGCACACTCCTTGTGAGAATCTAATACCTCATGGTCTGTCAGTATCTCCCATCAGCCCCAGTAGGACCATCTAGTTGCAGAAAAACAAACTCAGAGCTCCCACTGAGTCTACATGATGATGAGTTGTGGAATTACTTTATTGTATAATACAATGTAATGATAATAGAAATAAAGTGCACAATAAATGTAATGCGCTTTAATCATCCCCAAACCATCTCCCCTGCCTGGTTCATGGAAAAATTGTCCCTGGTGCCAAAAAGGTTGGGGACCTAGAGGGTGTGGCCCTGCCAACACCTTGATTTGGTACTGCTGCCCTCCAGAACTGTGAGAGGTGAATTTTTGTTTTTATAAACCACCCAGTTTGTGGTAATTTGTTACAGCGGCCTTAGAAAACTGACATACTGATCCTTACACCACTCTATTGATTTCCCCTATGCCTTCTACATGCATTTCATATTCTCTATGGAGTTTCTTTTTCTTTTTCTTTTTTTTTTTTTTTGAGACAGGATTTAGCTCTGTCACCCAGGTTGGAGTGCAGAGGTGCATTCTCAGCTCACTGCAACCTCCACCTCTTAGGTTCAAGCGATTCTCCTGCCTCAGCCTCCTGAGTAGCTGGGACTACAGGCGCAGGCCACCATGCCCGGCTAATTTTGGTATTTTTAGTAGAGACAGGGTTTTGCCATGTTGGCCAGGCTGTTCTCGAACTCCTGACGTCAGGTGATCCAGATGCCTCGGCCTCCCAAAGTGCTGGGATTACAGGCATGAGCCACTGTCCCTCACTCTACGGAGTTTCTGAATAATTGATATACTACATTGAAAAGAAAATAAGATAATCAGCTCACCAAGGAAAGCAGGAGAGCCTGCAATCACTTTCTCTAACATTATGGCATACACATAGCCATGCAGTTATTTGCAGGTTCATGACCACCAATGACTAGAAGATGCCAAAAACCTCTCGGGATGGTTTTGCCTTTGAACCAATTGATCCTCTTCATGGAGAATCACGTCATGGAGTTCAGGTTCATAATTTATTTCTGCTTCATTCCATAAGATAGAGCAGAGAGTCCCCAACAAAAGTGATGGTGATGGTTTATCACTTAGTGCAGGTAAAGGAATTGGAGGAGGAGAAATAACTCTCGTGGGTGGTGTCACTGGTAGACACTGGCAGGTGGTGGGGATGGTTCCCCACCTGCCTTTGGATGCGGTGGAGGAGGTCCTGGAATCTATGACTAACGTGTGGGTCCATGTTCCTGGGTTTGACAATACTGGAATTCTGTCTAAGGCCTTTGAATGTTTCTTCTTTTTCTTGCAGCTTGTTTTCAGCTTAGGCTCGGGTTCTGAATGCTTCATTTTTCTATCAGATGTGTGAAATCAGTGTCTGATCTTTGTCTGTGCTGGAGTTGAAGTCTGGGTCCACACAACTGTAAATCACACTTTGATTTTCTTACAATACTGTGACCTGTGTCCCTCAGGAGACCTTGGGCATTGTCAGCAGTCTCCTTTGGGTCCCTTTATAGATTGCCAAAAACTGACTGAGGCCACAGGCCAGTGGGAAAGGCCCAACCCGCTCTACCTCCCCATAAACTTAGCTACTAATAGCCTCCTATTGGCCAAAAGCCTTACTGATAGCATAAACATTTCATTAATACATAAACCAGTATCTACATATATTTTATGCATTCATGACATGCTTAGCTTAAAAAATTTTTTTTAGTATTTTTAGACTGTGTGGTTCATCTGTGTTTTTTTCAAATTGTTGCAAAGCTCCAAAAAAAATTTCCAATATATGCACAGAAAAAAACCCATGCATAAGTAGATTCGCAACTTGTGTTGTTCAAGAGTCAACTGTGGTTCACATCCACTGGAAATTTCACCCTTTGTAATTATTTAAACATATAAGAAAAAATTAATAACTTTAAAATGTGTGCATTTACGAAATGGATTTGCTGCTGGGAGCTACTGCGGCAGGCCCACTGGAGCAGGAGTGTGGTCAGGGGTGAGTGGCGAAGCACACCATGGGGGAACATGGCTCACCACCTGCTGATGTATTGAGACCTGAGTCCCATCCCTCTCCTCTCCTCAGTTCCAGTGCGTGTGCAGGGGTGGGCCTTGGGATGCTTCATCCATGCCATTGTCAGGCCCCGGTGACCACTTGGGTTCCAAGACAACTGAGACGCAGAGTCCAGCAATTCTGCAGGAATCTCAGGGCCTGCCCCACCTCCACTGCCCCTTCCTCTGGACTGCTGCTCACTGGGGGCCCCGCAGAGCACTTTCTCCATGTCCCTCATCTGACTGCTTTCACAGTAGGTCTCGTGGTGTCAGGACAGGGCGAGCTTTCATTTCCTGAATGTTTTCCATCCAGAGAGTGAGTTTAACCCTTCCTTTCTACCCCTATTCAGCCTGGCCAGGGCCTCCCCAACTCCTCACTTTTTTTTTTTTTTTTTTTTTTTTTTTTTTTTTTGAGACGGAGTCTTGCTCTGTCGCCCAGGCTGGAGTGCAGTGGCCGGATCTCAGCTCACTGCAAGCTCCGCCTCCTGGGTTTATGCCATTCTCCTGCCTCAGCCTCCCGAGTAGCTGGGACTACAGGCGCCCGCCACCTTGCCCGGCTAGTTTTTTTTTTTGTATTTTTTTGTAGAGACGGGGTTTCACCGTGTTAGCCAGAATGGTCTCAATCTCCTGACCTCATGATCCGCCCATCTCGGCCTCCCAAAGTGCTGGGATTACAGGCTTGAGCCACCGCACCCAGCCAACACCTCCTCACTTTCTTCCCTCTTTCTAAGCATACTGTATTAGTTCCCAAAGGCTACCATGGCAAAGTACCCCAAACTGAGTGGCTTAAAGTAACACATTGATAGTCTCACAGCTATGGAGTTCACAAGTCCAAAACAGGTATGGACAGGACCACGCTGTCTCTGAAGCCTCTGCAGAGGATCCTTCCAGACCTCTTCCAGCTTCTCGTGTTCACTGGCCTTCCTTGGCATTCCTTGCTTGGCGACGGCATCATTCCAGTCTCACCCTCCATCATCGCGGGCGTTCTCCTGTGTCTCGACACATCATCTCCCCTCTGTATGTGTCTCTGTGTCTATTATCCTCTTCTTGGGGGACGCCAATCATATTAGATTAGAGCCCACCCTAATGAACTCATCTTAACCACATCTGCCAAGACCCTATTTCCAAATAAAGGCACATTCATAAGTACTGGGGCTTAAGACTTCAACAAATCTTTTGGGGGCACCCATTTCAAACCATAACAGGGATGGAGGGTGTGTTAGAAAATTTCCTGGCCAGGCGCCGTGGCTCACGCCTGTAATCCCAGCACTTTGGGAGGCCGAGGTGGGCAGATCACCTGAGGTCAGGAGTTCAAGGCCAGCCTGGCCAACGTGGTGAAACCCCGTCCCTACTAAAAATACAAAAATTAGCCGGGCATGGTGGCAGGCGGCTATAGTCCCAGCTACTCAAGAGGTTGAGGCAGGAGAATCGCTTGAACGCAGGAGGCAGAAATTGGTGTGAGCCCAGATGGCGCCACTGCACTCCAGCCTGGGTGACAGAGTAAGATTCCATCTCAAGCAAGCAAGCGAGAGAGAGAGAGAGAGAGAGAGAGAGAGAGGAAGGAAGGAAGAAAGGACGGAAGGAAGGAAGGAAGGAGGAAGGAAGGAAGGAAGGAAGGAAGGAAGGAAGGAAGGAAGGAAGGAAGGAAGAAAATTTCCCCCGCTTTTCACTTTGAAGTGTTACAGTACCAGTTAGTATTTAGCATTAGAGAAACATGGATTCAGACCCTAGATCTGCCCTAATATGGAGCAACTTAATCTCTGTGAGTTACTTTTCTAATCTATAAAGTAGGTATAATATAAAATACTAAATTCCTAAAGTGTTTTGAATTCTGTATGAGCCAGTGTGTGCCACATGGTACTCAGTAAGTGGTGTCTATGTAAAGAAAATTTTCTGGGATGCAGGCACTCCTAAACTTGGCTTCCCTTCTTTCTCCATGAACTCCAAATCCATCTCTCTTGTTTGTTTTATTGTTTGGTTTGTTTATATTTTAATCATATTAATCATAATCCTTGGCGCATGGTACAGCATTATTAATCCATGATGTCTTTTACGTAGTTTCTTTATTTGCATGTATGCTCTAAATGAACACATATGAACTCACCACCAACCCAAGAACTAGATCATCAGTTGTGAATTTCACCTAGCAACAGGCTTCACCCATAGCCCACCCTCCCAGAAGTTCCATCCAGAACTTCATATAGATCATACTTTTTCTTTGGCACCCTAGATAACATGTGAGTCCTTTGGATGGACTTCTCGTTCACCTCCCTTCTACAGACCCTGCTCCTACCGACCCTTCTGAGTGGGTCGCAGACTTTATGACCCATCCACCGGCACCGTTGTAAGAACCAACAGCAATTCCTAATCAAAGTACCAGTCTGATTTCTTGTCCTGGGAGTTTAGAATTTGTCTCCTGGGGCTCCGAGTAATCACTGCAGGGCATGTGAACTGACAGGTCATGAAATGCTGCACCTGGGCGGTCACATTTCTGCTGTGGACAAGTGAGGAAGAAAGATCTATTCCTTGTGGAGAATGAGAAACAAAGAAGATGTGGGGACGCAGCAAAATCAGGGAAGAGGGAGCAGAGGGCTCCCCAGACAGAGCTGGAGAGAATGGCCTCTTGGTCCCTGGTTGCTTTCTAAATCTCACTTCTAGGCTGTCCCGTGGCTGGGCCATCTGTCCTTCCACTGAGTTCTGGAGGCGCTGGTGCTGTTTGCTGAAGCTTCCCTGAGTGGGCTGCTCTACCTGACAACCAAATGGTCAGAGAACACAACCACACTCGCACGGCACAAAGCCATAGCTGTATCTCATATTCAAGCGTTGGTTTATCAATGAATCTATGGCTTTTCTGAATCTTATGTCTCTATGCATCTTTTGTTTCTGAGCTAAAATAATTGAGACAGAGACAGTGTGGAGTGGAAGAGCTAGCCATCTGACCTGCCCCCTGCCATTCATGAGCTCTTTCTGTTCTAAGAATTTATCTACTCTTTTGGCCTGGCACAGTGGCTCATGCCTGTAATCCCAGCACTTTGGGAGGCCGAGGCAGGTGGATCGCGAGGTCAGGATATTGAGACCATCCTGGCTGACATGGTGAGAAACCCTGTCTCTACTAAAAATACAAAAAATTAGCTGGGCGTGGTGGTGGGCGCCTGTAGTCCCAGCTACTCAGGATGCTGAGGCAGGACAATCACTTGAACCCAGGAGGCAGAGGTTGCAATGAGCCAAGATTGCGCCACTGCACTCCAGCCTGGCGACAGACTCTGTCTCAAAAAAAGAAAGGAATTTTCTTTTTCTTTCTTTGATATTATTGCCCAAAGTAGAAGTAGTGACCTTGAACTCCTTACCACTAAAAGAAGAGAAGTACTACTAAATTCAACCAGAAGGGTATTGTGCAGCAAAGACAAATAAGTATATGTCAACCCCAGGCTAAGCAGTCCCATGGCTACAACACCAGCCACCAGAGCTACATCAGGACACCCAAATGCTGATTTCTCTTCTTGTACATCTGACCTGAGACCTTCTGACTACAACTAGCAAGACTAGCTACATAATTTGCAGGGTTCAGTGGAAAGCAAAAAGGCAAGGTCCTTGCTTCAAAAAGTACTAGGAATTTTAGGAAGGTAACAGCAGAATATTAAACCAAATGCAGGGCCCTTCTATGCTTAGGGCCATGTGGGGCTGCACTGGTCCCACACCAGTGAAGCTGGTCATGACAACCAGAGGAGGGGTGCATGGTTCTCTGCTGGCCAGGAGACAGAGCCATCTTAGTCACCTGCAAAGAAAGTCTTTTCAGAGCCTTGCAATATAGTTTCTGTACCACCTGGGAGCTCCCATTCAACCTGTGTTGAATAAATGAATTGCCTGTGGCATGAGGTAATGGCTGATATGGGAATGCAAGATAATTTCTTCTCCAAATGCCAACATGAAGAAAGGAGTGGTAAAGCCAGCTATTAATATTCTGGGGATTCAAGACAGCATCAATAAATAGGCCAAGTCTAGAATTGGCTGCTACTTGGTCTTGGAAAAAGACAAGCAAAAATGATGCTTTAAAATGCATCAAAGACAGAGGAAGAATGGTCCTACAGGTTGAACTTAAATGCCCATCAGGCCCTAGGGAAGTGTTCATAAGTCAAGAAATAACAGGAGATATAAAACTGTTCCACTGCCATTGTGCTCCTTGCACTCTTTGCCTCTGATTGATTCAGACCAACTGTTAAAACATCTCTGGGTTTACTCCAAAGCTGCTGGATCAGAAACGTGATTGACAGAGCCCTGGAATCTGCGTTTTTAACAAGGCTTCCAGGTGATTCTTGCTCACAATAAAGTGTAAGCCCCACTGGTATCAGGGACTGTAAATCCCCAATCTTATGTTTTCAGGAGATTGTTTCTCCCCAACATGTTCAAAATATTATTCACTTCTGCAAAGATGAGGATGCAACTGCCCCAGTGGGCACAAAGAAGAAGAATGCTGGGCAGCGCATGAGGCGAGGGGGATTGAGGGAGCTAAATATGGGATGAAACAACCCTCAGGAGTGTCTCAGCTGCCTCGTGGCTTCCCAAAATCTTTTCCTGATGGCGCAGGCATGACTTGGATTACTGCTCCACTTTGCTCTGAAAGTTAGAGAAACACTTGTTGCGACCTCAAGAATATTTACTGGAAGCAGGAAGTGACATTCAGCCATCTGCTAACCAATGCTGACTTACTTCCTCTGACCCTAAATTACTTATCCAACCCAGGGGCTTGTGTGAACCAGACACTTTCTGAGGTCCACGTCTAACATCTGAACATGGTCAGAGCCATGGGATCAAGTACAAAGAACACTGAGCAAGATCTTAGAAGACTTGGGGTCAGTTAAGCTCCAGCTCCAGTTAGCTCTTGGATTTTGAGGAAGTTCCTTGACTTACCTGAGCTTCTTATCTATTGCTCTGGAAATTTTGAAATGGGGATGCTAAGCCTATCATCAAAAGATTTTGCGAGAATTAAATGAGAACGTGTGAGTGAAAATACTCTGAAACATTTATATCAACAAAATGTCAGTCCTGGTCCCATGATTGTGACAATGCGAAATGGGCCTCTTCGGTTGCATTCTTCAGTGTATCTTTTATATTTCAAGAGATAGTCCTAGATAAAAAGTGTTATTTCCATAAGTGGAATTTTGGGGTTGACAGAATGTGAACATTTTATAAGGTCCATGATGCATCTTGTCAAATTACCCTCACAAAAGTTGTTCAAATTTGACTCCAACTAGCATTGTATGTGAGTACTAGTTCCCACCACACTGGTCAACATTGAGCATTACCTTTTATTTTCATGTTTCCAAATCTGGTCTTGTTGTTTAAGTTAGTATTTCTTAAATCTCTAGTGATAGCATTAAAAATACATCTATTTATCATGCATTTGCATCTCTCAATAAATGTGACCTGCTGCTTCACTGTTGTTTCTTTCTTTTCTTTTCTTACCTTTTCTTTTCTTTTTTTCTTTTTTTCTTTTTATTTTTTTGTGAGACCGAGTCTCGTTCTGTCACCCAACCTGGAGTACAGTGGCATGATCTCGGCTCATAGCAACCTCCACCTCCCGGGTTCAAGCAATTCTCTTGCCTCAGCCTCCCAAGTAGCTGGGATTACGGGTGTGTGCCACCATGTCCGGCTAATTTTTTGTATTTTTAGTGGAGACAGGGTTTCACCATGCTGGCCAGGCTGGTCTCAAACTCCTGACCTTGTGATCTACCTGCCTCAGCCTCCCAAAATGCTGGGATTACAGGCACGAGCCAACACGCCTGGCCTGCTTCTTTTTTCTAATTTTCTATCAGTGTAGCCAACATTTTTCTGAGTTTGGTACTTCACTCATCATTCTTTATGACATTTCTTGACACATTAAAAAAAAATTTTAATTTTATGGTAGTCAAAACATTTTAAGCATTGGATATGAGATACCTAATATTTACAATATAAATGCATTCTTTATCACACTTACAGGATGGATTTTTCTCCCCTTTCTCCAGCCCCCACACATACTTCTGTTTTGTTCTTTGAGATGAGGTCTTGCTCTGTTGCCTGGGCTGCAGGGCAGTGTCGTGATCATAGCTAAAGTGATCCTCCCACCTTAGCCTTCCAAAATGTTGAGATTACAGGTGTGAGCTACTGTACCCAGCCCACACACTTTAAAAGTGTGATTTGGAACAGTTTATATTGCACAGATATTGCAGACTTTTCAGATTTTGAAACAATAATCATAGATTGAACTACCAGGCCTTAGATTCTTATGTAGAAGTAATTTAAACAAGTTTCTCGTAGATGTTACTTTGTAGTTTTTTTTCTTGTTAACTTCATTTTGATAAATGTTATTTTCCATCCCATAAAGGCTTTTAAATTTCAATATTTTAATTGTATCTTCTCTGCATATTATTCCCACATTTTTCTCCTTAATTTTGTATACTTATGTTTTATCTTTTTATAATATTTTCATATTATATATCTATTCTCATTTCTTCAAAAAGAAATAATGGTAACGTTTTAGGTGTTGAGGATACCCAGGGGAAAATAGGATAGGCTTCCTGTCTTCATTGTGCAGATATAGCCTAGCACCATCTATTCTGTTAAATGTTTCTCAAAGAAAGATTCACTTGTCAAATGTTTTCCCAAATTTATTAATATTTACATTTGCCTTAATTATTTTCTTTCTACTATTTACTATTTTCCCATATTTGTTTTCTTTTCTTTCTTTCTTTCTTTTCCTTTTTTTTTTTCTTTTTCAGACAAGTTCTCACTCTGTTGCCCACGCTGGAGTGCAGTGGTGCTATCATGGCTCACTGCAGCCTTGATTTCCCAGGCTCAGGTGATCCTCCCACCTCAGCCTCTCAGGCATTACATCCCTCTTGGGATTACAGACATGCACCATAACACCCAGCTAATTGTTTTATATTTTTAGTAGAGACACAGTTTTGCCACGTTGCCCAGGCTGGTCTTGAACTCCTGGACTCAAGCAATCCACCTGCCTCTGGCTCCCAAAGTGCTGAAATTACAGGCATGAGCCACAGCACTCAACTGTTTTCTTGACTTTTTCCCTAAAACCTTTTCCTGACTGCTTAGTGTCTTTATTTTAATTTTTTTCTTAGTTAGTAATGGAAGAATTTAAGGCCATGAATTTGATTCTAAAAGTAACATCAGTTTCAACCTAACGTAGTTTCAAAGTTTTTATTTGCAGCATTCTCGTTTTTTAAAATTACATGTTTAACTTTTTTGATTCTAAAACTATTAGTTACTATATTTGTAAATTCTTGCATTGCTTTCATGCCTAGAAAGTTTTTCTTAACTGAAGATAAAGACAATATTACAGTTTTTAATTATTTAATTATTTATTTATTTATTTATTTATTTTTGAGACAGAATCTTGCCCTGTCGCCCAGGCTGGAGTGTAGTGGTGCGATCTCGGCTCACTGCAACCTCCACCTCCTGGGTTCAAGCAATTCTCCTGCCTCAGCCTCTCAAGTAGCTGAGGTTACAGGCGCTCGCCACCACACCCGGCTAATTTTTATATTTTTAGTAGAGACGGGGTTTCACCATGTTGGCTAGACTGGTCTCAAACTCCTGACCTTGTGATCCACCCACCTCGGCCTCCCAAAGTGCTGGGATTACAGGCATGAGCCACCGTGCCCAGCCTAATTATTATTTTTTAAACTCTAAAATTAGAGTTACTCTAATTTAGCTACTCTAAATAGACTTTTTTTGCAGACTTTTCAAATTTTAAAATAATAGTCATAGGTTGAACTACCTGGCCTTAGATTCTTATGTAGAAGTTACGTGTTACTTTAATTCAAATTTATTTTAGACTACATCAAGTGAGTTTTTTAATGTAGCAAATCTTGCTTTCAATACTATTTGTTAAATGAATTTTCCTTTCTCACTATTTTATGATGTCACTGCTTTCAGGTTAATTTCTCATATACTTTTGGTCCATGAGTGAGCAGTCTCCATTATTTAGACATGTTTATTTATTTTTAAATTACTACAGGTTTATAATATTTCTTAAGGGCTTCATCATTACTTATTTTTAATAGAAATTGTTAGCTCTTCCACTCATTTTGTTCAGATTATCTCAATAGAGGAAAAAAATTGTGGGCGAAAGAGTACCTAGGTACTGAGGCAAGAGATTGAAGGCACAAACTGCTTCAGTATAATAAGAAAATAGTTAGAATGAGAACAGTCATAATACAAATTAGATATAGAGATGATCATGGGCAATTATCAATCATTATTATAAACATTATTAATCATTAGCTTTTAATATTACTCTTTGTTGCATACTAATATAACCTCAGAATAACCCGAGGGTATAGGGTCAGGTGCTGAAGGGACATTGTGAGAAGTGACCCAGAAGGCACGAGGTGAGCCCTCTGTCACGCCCGCATAATGGCCGCTTGAGGGCTCCTCGGTCAAGAGGTAACACCAGTGTCTGGGAAGGCCCCCGTTACTTAGCAGATCATGAAAGGGAGTCTCCTTTCTTTGGAGGAGTCAGGGAACACTCTGCTCCACCAGCGTCTTGTGGAAGGCTGGATATTATCCAGGCCTGCCCACAGTCATCTGGAGGCCTAAACCCTTCCCTGTGGTGCTGTGCTTCAATGGTCACACTCCTTGTCCACTTTCATGCTCCTCCCGTACTCCTGGTTCCTCTTTGAAGTTCATAGTAGATAGCGGTAGAAGAAATAGTGAAAGTCTTAAATTCTTTGATCTTCTTATAAGTGCAGAGAAGAAAATGCTGATGTTTGCTGCCTTCTCTCTCTGCTTCCGCTACTTAAATGGGAAGGGTCCCCATTCCTGTAATCACGTGGTGCTTCACCGTGTCAGTCACTTAGAAGATTCACCCTCATTACCCTGCCCCCTTGTCTTGTATGCAATAAATATCAGCGAGCCCAGACGTTCGGGGCCACTGCTGGTCTCTGCATCTTGATGGTAGTGGCCCTCTGGGCCCAGCTGTTTTCTCTTTATCTCTTTGTCTTGTGTCTTTATACAGTCTCTTTCCTTAGTGTGAGCTCAGCCAGTCTCTGCTTTTGCTGTTTTCATCAACCATGAGTCTTTCCAGTGAGCCTTGAGTCTTCATGCTCACAAACACCTGGCTGTGCTGTGCGCACCCCACCTGACTGAGACAGCCTGGGGCCGGCTGGCAGCTGTTTTTGTGGAGGTTGTTCTGGCGAGGCAAGGAAGATTTCCACCTGGATGAGCTGCGGGCTCATAGGGGTTATTAGTGCACAGTAACTCTGAGGCTGACATCCCAGTCATAGACCCGTGTGGACCAATTCCATCCTCTCCTTCCCAAGCCCCAGGCTGAATGCTTGACCTCAGCTAGCGGGGCTATCAAAGTGCTTGGAAGTACTTTTCCAGCAAGGAAGAAAGGGCTGAACATCTCTTTATCTTCCTTTGTTGCATCACTTATTCACCAGGGCAAGGTTTCCCAGAAAGCAACAGTGGGTTAGGGGTCTAGAGCAAAGTACTCAGCCCACATAGAGTTAGCAGCTCCCTGCGGCTGGTGACAGTGGTCCCTCTCTAACTGTGTCAGATAATCTGGCTCAGTGTTCCTGGCTGCTGCTTTCCAGGGTGCTCAGGTTAAACGCAGACTTCTACAGATTTCCCTAATGCGCGGTTCTGGGGTGTGTCCTGGGAATCGCTTTCTAAACAAGCCCCCAGATTATTGTTTTGCCCATGGAAGTATGAGATGGTTTGTTTCCAGAGGTAAAAACCATCTTTTTCTTTACCAAGTCTCCAAATGCAAGTGTCAGATAACATCTGACACTTAATGTAAGTGTAAGACCAATTGTTCTTTTTTTCTTTCCTCCCTTCCTCCCTTTTATTTTTTTAACTGCTTCTTCATGAGCAATCACTGTCTACTCACAGACTCCCTCCTGTCTCGACTGTTTAGGACTCTGGTCACCTCTGCTTCTGCTCCCAAGAAAACCCCTTCAGCTTTGAAGTACTGGGAACAAACAAAACAAAGAAAGTACTTAAAAGAAACTGCGACAGAGAGGCAAGTCAGCCCTCCCTTACCAATTAATAATGGCCACTGCATCCTCCAAACAAGGCCCCCAAACATCAACCACAAAACAAAGAGAGCACCAGGCTCTGCCCCCGGCCTCTGGTAAAGGTCTGACAACCAAAGACACCCACGGAAAGTCTGACAACCAGAATCTTGGCTCCTCTGGCTGAGTTCACGGGACAGGCAAATTCCCAATATTCTAAGATGCTATGATACAGGGCTGTCGCCATGCAATGCAATCGTGAGTTATTTGGGGGATGGCATAAAGAGCAGAATTAATCAAACAGCATCACTTTAAATCCCAGCTTCCTAAGAGAAAGTGTAGGAAGGATCATTTCATTCATTCATAAATTATACAAGCAAAAGGACCTCCAGAAAAACAAACTCCTTAATGCATAAACTTGTTGACGATCTTGGCTCATGACAGCTTTCTTAAAAAGCACGAGTGTATGTTGACTTGGAAATGCATAGGAATACAAGTATTTGTTGAACACTTACAATATGGCATACATATAATCTATATGTACCATATGTATATAATAGTTCATATTTATTAAATACTTATTATGGGCCAGGCACTATGTAAGAGAGTTTACAAGATTTATCCTACTTCATCCTTTCAACAACCAGAGGAGATACTAGTATAAAAGGATGCCCATTTTATAGTTGAGAAGATTGAGGCTTACAGTGTTTTCAGGTCATAGATTTATAAGCTTCTGAGTCAGAAATAAAAACCAAACCTGTTTGAGTATACGTTTCGTTTGCTTAATCTCTGCATTCTACCATTTACTACAACTTACCTAGCCAGTACTTATTTTCATAGCTGAGACATTCTGTGGTCATGGAAACGTGAGATTAAATCACAGTTGGTGGTTCCCTACAAAGCTGACACATGCAGGCAATTCAACATGGAGTCTGTTCTCAGTGCTCAGTGAGGCAGGATGCTCTGGTCTCTGGAAGGGCTGCTGAGACACAGCATCCTTTTTGTCCGTAAGTAAACTGGCTCCCACCTGAGGATGAGGACTTCAGAAAGGAGCCCAGGAACTGGTTTCCAGTGCACAAAGCAGGTGCCCTGGGAGGGCTGCCTTTCTGAGGATTTTTTTTTTTTAAATAAAATCCATCCCCATTTTCAATTTTTTCTTCTCATTTCAAAGAAGACCCCCAATAACAATGACTTTCAAATGAAAGTGGCACTGCCTACCAGACAACTGGTCCACTAGACCCTGCTGTCTGCTCTCTAAAGTAGGCATGAGTGAGCTCCTCTTTCCACCACCACAGGAACAGGTGGAAGGAGAGGGGATCTCAGTTTCCAATTGTTGTCGGTGATGCCAGTAGCCTTCAGTCTCGTATTTCTGGCCATCCTGGTGTGGTCGTCACGCATCCAGTTAACCTAGGTGAAGTGTGGACTTAGAATGAGAGAGCAGGAAGAGCAGCATAAGCAGAATTTCTCACTGTGGTCTCCCTCCAGTGGCAAACAGAGCCTTCATGGGGGCACTTTACCAAAGAAATGAGGGTGACAGACAGCCTAGGCCACCTCCAGCCTGAGCAATGGTGGTTCTTTCCATCTAATTTGCAGAGGCTCCCCTGTGTCACAACAGAGAGAAGATGCCCCCACACACTGGCACAACTGGCTAGACTTGGGATCAGGCCCAGGTCAAGCAGAGCCTCAGGAAGGGGACCTGAGGGAGGCCAGCTCCCTGGGGACTTTGTCTAAACAATACCCAGAGGAACAAGCCATACTGGAAGAGCCCAAAGGCCTTTTGATGCCAAAGGATGATATCTCCTCTCCCTTCCCTTCTCTTCCCTTCCCTTCCCTTCCATTCCCTTCCCTTCTCTTTCCTCCCTTCCCCTCCCCTCCCCTCCCCTCCCCTCCCCTCCCCTTCTTCCCTTCCTTTCCCAACAGAGTCAGTCTATCGCCAAGGCTGCAGTGGAGCGGTGCAATCTTGGCTCACTGCGACCTCTACCTTCCAAGCTCAAGTGATCCTCCTGCCTCAGCCTCCTGAGTAGCTGAGACTACAGGTGTGCCACTTTTTTTTTTTCTAACTTTTATTTTAGGTTCAGGAGTACATGCACAGGTTTGTTATATAGGTAAACTTGCATCACAGGGGTTCTTTGTACAGATTATTTCATCACCCAGGTACCAGGCCTAATACCCAATAGATATTTTTTCTGATTCTCTCCCTCCTGCCACTTCCCACCCTCAAGTAGGCCCTAGTGTCTGTTTTTCCCCTCTTTGTGTCCATGTGTTTTCATCAATTAGCTCCCACTTAAGTGAGAACATGAGATATTTGGTTTTCTGTTCTTGGGTTAGTTTGTTAAGGATAATGGCCTCCAGCTCCATCCATGTTCCTGCAAAGGACATGATCTCTTTCTTTTTTATGATTGCATAGCATTCCATGGTGTATATGTACCATATTTTCTTTATCCAATGTGCCACTGATGGGCATTTAGGTTGATTCCATGTCTTTGCTGTTGTGAATAGTGCTGCAATGAACAGACACGAACATGTGTCTTTACGGTAGAATGATTTATATTCCTTTGGGTATATGCCCAGTAATGAGATTGCTGAGTTAAATGGCAGCTCTTTTTTTCACTCTTTGAGGAATTGCCACACTGCTTTCCACAATGGTTGAACTAATTTACACTCCCACCAACAGTGTGTAAGGGTTTCCTTTTCTCTGCAACCTCATCAGCATCTATTATTTTTTGACTTTTTAATTTTTTTGTTTTTTATTTTTTTGAGACAGTCTCGCTCCGACGCCCGGGTTGGAGTGCAGTGGCACGATCTCAGCTCACTGCAAGCTCTGCCTCCCAGGTTCAAGCAATTCTCCTGCCTCAGCCTCCAGAGTAGCTGGGATTACAGTTGTGTGCCACTACGCCCAGCTACTTTTTTGTATCTTTAGTAGAGATGGGGTTTCACCATGTTAGCCAGGATGGTCTCGATCTCCTGACCTCGTGATCTGCCTGCCTTGGCCTCCCAAAGTGCTGGGATTACAGATGTGAGCCACTGTGCCTGGCCATATTTTTTGACTTGTTAATAATAGCCATTCTGACTGGTGTGAGATGAGATCTCATTATGGTTCTGATTTGCATTTCTCTAATGATCAGTGATGTTGAGCTTTTTTTCATATGCTTGTTGGCTGCAGATATATATGTCTTCTTTTGAAAATGTCGGTTCATGTCTTTTGCTCACTTTTGAATGGGGTTGTTTTTTTCTTGTAAATTTGTTTTTTTCTTACAGATGCTGGATATTAGACCTTTGTCAGGTATATAGTTTGTAAGTGTTTTCTCACATTCTGTAGGTTGTCTGTTATACTCTGCTGATAGTTTCTTTTGCTGTGCAGAAGCTCTTTAATTAGGTCCCATTTGTCAATTTTTGCTTTTGTTGTGATTGTTTTCTACGTCTTCATCATGAAATCTTTGCCAGCTCCCATTTCCAGAATGGTATTGCCTAGATTGGTGTCCAGGGTTTTTATACTTTTGGATTTTACATTTAAGTCTTTAATCCATCTTGAGTTGATTTTTGTATATGTGTAAGGGAGGGGTCCAGTTTCAATCTTCCACATATGGCTAGCCAGTTCTCCCAGCACCATTACTGAATATGGAGTCCTTCCCCTATTCAGGGTACTTGTTTTGTCAGCTTTGTCAAAGATCAAATGGTTGTAGGTGTGTGGTTTTATTTCTGGGCTCATTATTCTGTTCCATTGGTCTATGTGTCTGTTTTTGTTTTTGTGCCAGTACCATGCTGTTTTGATTACTGTAGCCCTGTAGTATAGTTTGAAGTCAGATAATGTGATGCCTCCAGCTTTGCTTTTTTTTTGTTTGGGTTTTTTTTTTTTTGTCTTTTGTTTTGTTTTGTTTTTTGCTTAGCATTGCCTTGGCTACTCCAGCTCTTTTTTGGTTCCATATGAATTTTTAAATAGTTTCTCTTAGTTCTGTGAAGAATGTCATTGGTAGTTTGATAGGAATAGAATTGAATCTGTAAATTGCTTTGGGCAGTGTGGCTGTTTTAATGATATTGGTTCTTCCTTTCCATGAGCATGGCATGTTTTTCTGTTTGTACCATCTCTTGATTTCTTTGAGCAGTGTTTTGCAATTCCATTGTAGAGATCTTTCACCTCCCTTGTTAGCTGTATTCCTAGGTAAATTTTTTTCTTTTTGTAGCAATTGTGAATGGGATTGCATTCTGATTTGGCTCTTGGCTTGACTGTTGTGGGCATATAGGAATGCTCATGATTTTTGTACATTGATTTTGTATCCTGAGACTTTGCTGAAGTTGTTTATCAGCTGAAGGAGCTTTTGGACTAAGACTATGGGGTTTTCTAGACATAGAATTATGTCATCTGCAAACAGGGGGTACCTCTCTTCCTATTTGGATGTCCTTTATTTCTTTTTCTTGCCTGATTGCTCTGAAAAGGACTTCCAATACTATGCTGAGTAGGAGTGGTAAGAGCAGGCATCCTTGTCTTGTGCTGATTTTCAAGGAGAATGATTCCAGCTTTTGCCCATTCAGTATAATGTTGGCTGTGGGTTTTTCATAAATGGCTAATTATTTTGAGGTATGTTCCTTCAAAACCTGGTTTATTGAGAGTTCTTAACGAGAAGGATGTTGAATTTTATAAAAAGTCTTTTCGTCTTTTCTGCATCTATTGAGGTGATCATGTGGTTTTTGTCTTCAGTTCTGTTTGTGTGATGAGTCACATTTATGGATTTGTGTATGTTGAACCAGCCTTGCATCCCAGGGATAAAGCCTACTTGATTACAGTGGATTAGCTTTTTGATGTGCTGCTTGATTCAGTTTGCAAGTATTTTGTTGAGGATTTTTGCATCAATGTTCATCAAGGATATTGGCCTGAAGTTTTCTTTTTTTGTTATATCTCTGCCAGGTTTTGGTATCAGGATGATGTTGGCCTCATAGAATGAGTTGGAGAGGAGTCTCCCCTCCTCAGTTCTTTGGAATAGTTTGAGTAGGCATGGTACCAGTTCTTCTTTGTACATCTGGTAGAATTCAGCTGTGAATCCGTCTGGTCTTGGGCTTTTTTTTGGTTGGTGAGCAATTTATTACTGACTCAATTTCAGATCTCACTATTGGTCTGTTCAGGGAAAGATTATATAATTTTTTTAAGTCAGAAAACAAAAAGCGAGTCCAAGAAGGCAGACCGTTGTATTTCACTATCTGTTATACCGGTTTCTAAATGAATTTTCCTAAAACCACAGAGGCTGTGTGAAAAGGGGCTATGCTGCACGTTGCCCTTGGATCATACTGGTGCAAAGCTACACAGCTTTCTTTATGGCAGGACTACTCAGAGTTGTTACTGTAAACTGTCAATTGCAAAATGAAATTATATTTTGTTTACGGGACTTTCCAAACTTGTTTGAGCAGAGAAACCTTATGTATGGGAGATGGGTGGTGGGGGAGTATGGGGAGCATGAGTGCTTGTGTGTTTGTGTGTGTGTACATGAGGTGTGGGGTATGTGTGGGGGAAGTGGGTGTGTGTATGTGTGTCTGCGTGTGAGTGTAGGTATAGCTGTGCCCATGTGGGTGTGTGTAGCATCTCCCAGGTTTCCTGCTGGGACATGCTACAGTAGAGGTAGCCATACAAGGCACTAAAGCCAACATATCAATGACTGGTTCTCTCTGAATCAACATTTCAGCCTCTCTTGGCTATTGACTTCACAATTTACACATCCGACATCTAGGAAATGACTCCAGTATCAGAAATAGGTTAGTTTTCATCGAGATTCTAGAAAGTCTCTGGGAAGACGGTAGCTTTGAGCAATTTGTCATGACCCCAATGGACAGAGCTTGAGAAATCTCAGCATCCCATGCAGGTGCGTGTAGCCTGCATGCGGTGAGAACATCAAAGGGGAGGTCACAAGGAGTTTTTGACTAAGGACCTGTAAACCAAAAAGAAAATGTGAAGGGCCCCCAACCATCTGAATGGACTTCCTCCTCTAGGCCAGGGCGCTCTACCTTTAACCTGAAAGACTGGTTCAGGCCCTGACAGAAGTGGGGGTCAGACATGCTCATTATACTTCTCTGGCATTAACATCAACACAGACCTGAATGCTGATAAGAAACATCTTCCGTGTGGTGGTTCACACCTGTAATCCCAGCACTTTGGGAGGCAGGCAGATCACCTGAGGTCAGGAGTTCGAGACCAGCCTGGCCAACATGGCGAAATTCCGTTTCTATTAAAAATACAAAAATTAGCTGGGCCTGGTGGCGGATGCCTGTAATCCCAGCTACTCAGGAGGCTTAGGCAGGAGAATCGCTTGAACCCGGGAAGCGGAGGTGGCAGTGAGCCAAGACTGCACCACTGCACTCCAGCCTGGGTGACAGAGAGAGACTCTGTCTCAAAAAAAAAAAAAAAAAGAAAAAGAAAAAGAGGAAAGAAACACTTATAATCCATTCTCTCTTCAGCCTGCTACTTGGAGGCTTCATCTGCATGATAAAACTCTGGTCTCCACAACCTCTTATTGGAACCCAGACATTCTTTTCTATGGATGATAACTTTCAACCTTTGCCAATCAGAAAAATTTAAAATCTACCTATGACCGGCCAGACGTAGTGGCTTACGCCTGTAATTCCAGAACTTTGGGAGGCTGAGGCAGGTGGATCACCTGAGGTCAGGAGTTCAAGACTAGCCTGGCCAACATGGTGAAACCCCATCTCTACTAAAAAAATACAAAAATATTAGCCAGGCATGGTGATGTGTGCCTGTAGTCCCAGCTAATCGGGAGACTGAGGCAGGAGAATCGCTTGAATCCAGAAGGCAGAGGTTGCAGTGAGCTAAGATCACACCATCACACTCCAGCCTGGGGGACAAGAGCAAGACTTTGTCTCAAAAAATAAAAATAATAAATAAATAAATAAATAAATAAGCTACCTATGACCTGGAAGCTCTCTCTCCCCCAGCCCCTTGAAGTTGTCCTGGCTTTCTGGACCAAACAAATGTATTAACATATCTTAGATGTATTTGATTGACAGGTCATGTCTCTCTAAAATGTATAAAACCAAGTTGCTCCCCGACCACCTTGGACACATATCCTCAGGATCTCCTGAGGGCTGTGTCACGGGCCATTGTCACTCATATTTAACTCAGAATGAATCTCTTCAAATTTTCTACAAAGTTGGACTCTTTTCATCACCAGACCCATGGTCTGTGCTTGTGTGAGGAAGTACAAGTAGAAATAACTGAATGTAGGCTGGGCATGGTGGCTCACGCCTGTAATCCCAGCACTTTGGGAGGCCAAAGTGAGTGGATCACCTGAGATCAGTTGTTCGAGACCAGCCTGGCCAACATAGTGAAACCCCCTCTCTACTAAAAATACAAAAATTAGCCGAGTGTGGTGGTGGGCGCCTGTAATCCCAGCTACTTGGGAGACTGAGGCAGGAGAATCGCTTGAACCCTAGAGGTGGAGGTTGCAGTGAGCTGAGATTACGCCATTGCACTCCAGCCTGGGCAACAGAGCGAGACTCTGTCTCAAAAAAAAAAAAAAAAAGGAACTGAATATTGACATAGACAGAGTTTGTTTTCCTACCCTCTTCCTAAATTCTAAAAAAAAAAAAAAAAAAAAAAAGTTTTCCTTGAAAGAAGCTTTAGACAAAAATGATGGCTTTGATCCTTCTGTAAAGAATTGTCTTCTCATCCCAGCCCATCACAGCCATTCTGCATCCTTCCATTTTGCCCGGGACTCTCTTCCTTTGGATCCACCAGGTGTACAAGGCACCAAGCTGCCCGATCTGGCCTGGCTGGTTTCGTTTATTTGTTTGGTGACAAGGTCCATTTACTGCTCTCCCCCCTGCTGACCATCCTAAATCACATGGCCTTTCTAACCTGTGGGATGGGAGACTTCAAAGGGCTGGGTCTGAGCCCTGCTTAACATTTGTGAATGCTGAGCCACTAAGACACTTGAAAGGGAATCTCAGCAGGTCCCTTGAGAAATTGCCATTCATTTTGTAGCCAGAAAAGCCTTGGAAATATTTACTGCCCATCTTCCCTTTTGCTGAGGTTTTTAGCAAACGCTAGAAACAGCACTAACAAGTTCCACAATCCCGTGTCTGAAAAGCTCTCTGCAGTGAATGTTCAGCCCCCGAGGTGGGGCAGCAACTCAGAAAAGATCACCATTGAAAAGAATGAATTTGAGCTCTCGCAGAGTTGCATGTGAAAAATGATTTATTAGGAAGCACTTCAGAAACCTTGGGCAGGTTTAAACTATGAGATCCTGGGTGTGAAATTGTTCTCTGGACAAATAACATAAGTGGCAGAGGTTTTCTGCATCACAAAAACACTATTTTTAAACTCTGCTTTAAACAACAACAACAACAACACCTGAGAGTGATTTTTCCTTTCGTAAGAAAGACACAGCTCCCCATCATTCCTCGAGCCCCAAGCCCCGAGAAGATAGAGCTGAGAAGTCCATCCCGGCTAAGCAGAAACCTGCAACCGAGGGCGAGGCAGAAGCGTTGTTAGCAGGGCATCTTGGATGAGGGAGGCTGGATTCCATGGGCTGACAACTGTTCTGTTCTTTGAAGTCTCTATTATTGAAAAGCTGATGCTTGAGTAACTGCAGATCATGACCACACTGAGAGTGCTCTGACACTGGTGATAAGACCTGGCTTTTGAGAAGGCCCACACCCTTCTCCCTTGGTCACTTGGGGTGAACCCAGGAGCAATCCCTGTTTATTTACCTTTGTTATATTTTGATGCAAATTCTTGTCGAACTGTGAAGACCATCTGGACTAGAAGAGACGCTGACTGCTTCAGGCAAATAGGACCTGTGTCTTGAAGGACTGTGTCCAAAGAGTAGCAGAATGGGACACTAAATTTGCAGGTCACAGGCACCTCTACCGCCATCAGCGAACAGGCCATGCAGCCCCAGGGAGGAAAGCATGCTGAGAGCCATTGATTTTTTCTCACTGGGGACTGCCTCCTTCAAGGAATCAGGGTCCCTATTGTAAACGGAAGTAAAAACTTAAAGCGGCCGTGGTGGCTCACGCCTGTAACCCCAGCGCTTTGGGAGACCAAGGCAGGCGGATCACTTGAGGTCAGGAGATCCAGACCAACCTGGCCAACACGGTGAAACCCCATCTCTACTGAAAAAAAAAAAATACAAAAATTGGCCGGGCGCGGTGGCTCACGCCTGTAATCTCAGCACTTTGGGAAGCCGAGATGGGCGGATCATGAGGTCAGGAGATTGAGACCTTCCTGGTTAACACGGTGAAACCCAGTCTCTACTAAAAAATAAAAAAATAAAATAAAATAAAATTTAAAAAAAGCCGGGCGTGGTGGTGGGCGCCTGTAGTCCCGGCTACTCGGGAGGCCGAGGCAGGAGAATGGCGTGAACCTCGGAGGCAGAGGCTGCAGTGAGCCGAGCTCGCACCACTGCACTCCAGCCTGGGTGACAGAGCGAGACTGTCTCAAAAAAAAAAAAAAAGATAATTAATTAATTAATTAAAAACAACAACAAAAATTAGCCAGGTGTGGTGGCAGGTGCCTGTAATCCCAGCTACTTGGGAGGCTGAGGCAGGAGAATCGCTTGAACCCAGGAGGCAGAGTTTGCAGTGAGTTGAGATCGCACCACTGCCCTCCAGCCTGGGTAATAGAACAAGACTCTGTCTAAAAAAAAACCCTAAAGCATTACAGTCAGAGGCATTGGAACTTGAGCGACTCCATCTTGAATAGGGGCTGGGGAAAATAAGGCTGAGACCAGCTGAGCTTCCTTCTGGGAGGTTAGGCATTCTAAGTCACAGGGTGAGACAGGAGGTCTGCACAAGATACAGGTCCTAAATACTCTGCAGAGAAAACAGGCTGCAGTAAAGAGGCCGGCCAAAACCCACCAAAACCGAGATGACCTCTGGTCGTCCTCATTGCTCATTATACATGACGAATAATGCATTAGCGTGCTAAGAGACACTCCCACCGGCGCCATGACAGTTTACAAAGGCCATGGCAACTTCAGGAAGTTAACCCTATATGGTCTAAAAAGGGGAGGAATCTTCAGTTCTGGGAATTGCCCACCTCTTTTCCGGAAAACTCATGAATAATCCACTCCTTGTTTAGCATATAATCAAGAAATAACCATTAAAATGGCCAACCAGTCGCTCATGCTGCTGCTTTGCCTATGGAGTAGCCATGATTTTATTCCTTTACCTTCCTAATAAACTTTCTTTCAGTGTATGGATTCACCTCAAATTCTGTCTTTAGCGAGATCCATGAACCCTCCCTTGGGGCCTGGATCAGGATCCTCCTTTCCGGTAACATTACTAAAACTGAACAAGACAAGCGTTTATACAATGTTACTTTGTATTTCATGGCTTTTAGTTTATTACATTAACCCCATTTCTATGTGCAATTTTAAAGATACAGTTTTGTTTTCTAAGAGGCCTTTATGTTGTTAAATAAGTCCTTTAGAGAACCTATAAATTATCCACCAAAACAATTCCAGTCATACATTTTTGTTATTGTTGTCTTAGCATGGGACTATAGTACACTTGCCCCTGTATCCATGGCGGATTTGTTTCAGAACCCTCCTCCTCCCCGTCCAGATACCAAAATCCACAGATACTCAAGTCCCTGATATAAAATGATGTCGTATTTGTAAATAACCTGCACACATCCTCCTGTACACTCTAAATCATCTCTAGATTATTTATAACACCTAATACAATGTAAATGCTTTGTAAATAGTGGTTTGCTGTACTGTTTAGGAAATAATGACAAGAAAAATTCTGTACATTTTCCGAATGGATGCAACCATTTGTTATTAATTTTTAAATGTTCGACCAGATGTTGGTTAAATCCACAGATGCAGAAGCTACAGATACAAAGAGTCAACCATATTTTACTTATTGTTATAAAATACAGAAATGTACAAATCAGAAAAAGAGTGTCTCCTAATTTTATTCCTCTGAGTTAACCACCATTAATAATTGCTGTATGTCATGCTAAAACCGTTTCTATGCATATGAAATATTTTGTCAAAGTAAGCAAGGAACTTTAGAACAGACTTCAGATAAATAAAAATAATATGCACATTTGGAAAAAACAGCACAACAAATTGGATCATGCTACATATTCTCATCTGCAATTTACCTTCTTTTAATGATGACATAGTATTTCACTGAATGGATATTTCATAATTGAGCTAATTAATTCCCAACTGATCTAACTTTGGGTTGTTTCCAATTTTTTTTTTTCGCTATTAAAAGTTATGAGCTTTCTCAAACCAATACCTTTGCATATTTATGCTATTAATTCCATAGGGTAAATTCTGAGGAGTAGAATTTTTGGATCAAATAATATGGACATCTTTCAATTTCGATCACTTTCCATGTTGTTTGATTTTCCTACTGCCCTTTAGTGTGCCACTTTCCCAGTGTGCACCACCAACTCCCCGATAACTTTTACTTCTCTCTCTCCTGCCAGTCCCTTTTAGTCTTTATCACAGGGGGGAAAGACAACTAAATGTTGACACTGATTATCTCCTGAGGTGTGGTTATGTTTCTGTCTTATTGCTTTCTCCATAATTTTCTTTAATTTCCAACATTTCCACCATGATTATGAATTATTTTAGAGTTTACTAGAATGAAGTAAGAAATTACTTTTGATTAGAGATTAGAAAAGATTTAGTAAAGACTGTAACACAGGAAAATGCCTGACTCCAAATAGCTGGTAGAGTTTCCGAACAGGCAGGAAGTAGAAGAGAACAGCTGAGACCCAGAGAACGAGGCCATGTTAATAACGACAAGGTGCATAGAGATTCCTGCCCAAGGAAGACTAGTAGGGCTGGGCTTTAGGAACACAAACCTTGCAGGAGTGTGCAGAAGAAACAGGGCCGGGGAGAGATCAGGCCTAAAACAATTTCAGTATTCCAGGCAAGAGGTAATGAAGGCTTAAACTAGCATCATATAAGGAGCTAGAGAGAGAAAGAGGAGACAATTACACCCAAAACTGTCGGGGGAGAGATGTGTGAGCTTTGCGGGGCAGCATTTTCCCTGCGTAAGCAAATAGAGCTGCAGGGTACCCTTGCAGAAGCAGCTCTACTAGATGCAAGCAGGTTTTTCTAGCTCAGCTATTTGTGAAAAGTAAACCCGAGCTTGGAAGGCCTGGAAGCATTGTGCAATTTCTCATTTGAGAGAGGTCATGCTCAGGCTAGCAAAAAGAGGGCCATTTCAATCACAATGGGTGCCTTTTCCCTCCCGAACATGGGGTTTCTCCAAAATTTCACAACATGCATGTGCGTTAACAGTTTCATTTCTAGATCAATATTTTTCAAGGAGGAAAAGAAGTGACAATTTAGAGAAAAACAAAACAGACGTTGTTGAAACTCTCACCACTGACCCTCCCATTTAATCACCAGAAATGTGGTACCCGAGAGACAGAGCAGACCTTAAGTTCTCATTCATTTTTGGGGGGCTGAATGCATTCCCTGTTCATGTCTCAAAAGAGCCATATGAAATAGCCCCGTGAAGTGCTTCATCAGAGGGGACAGCATTTTTTTTTTTTTTTACTTTTTATTTTTGAGACAGGGTCTCACTCTGTTGCCCAGGCTGGAGTGCAGTGGCATGATCATGGCTCACTGCATCCTCAATCTCCCATGCTTAAGTGATCCTCCCACCTCAGCCTTCTGAGTAGCTGGGACTGCAGGCATACACCACCGTGCATGGCTAATTATTGCACTTTTTGTAGATACGGTGTTTTGTCATGTTGCCCAGGCTGGTCTCATACTCTTGGGCTCAAGCCATCTTCCCTCCTCGGCCTCCCAAAGTGCTGGGATTACAGGCGTGAGCCACTGCACCTGGCCAGGGACAGCATTTTCAAGATAAGTCTCTGGAAACAGGACAGCCCCCTAAATCAGTCCCTTAAAACCACAGAAGTTTATTTCTTGCATGCATTACAGGTTGGCAGAAGGTTGGCTGTGGCTCTGCTTCGTGTATTTCCCACAAGCAGATGCCACTGTGGCAGCTGATTTGCGGGGAGAGATGTCCTGATGTCAAAGGAGAAAGCAAGAAAGCAAAACAATAAACCCAAAAATCTGACAAAAACCCAAAAATCTGACAATAGCCCTTAATAGTTCAGCCGGGAACTGGCTCCCTGTATGACTTCTGTTCACATTTCAGTGGCCAAAGCAAGTCACCTTCCCAAGGCCCAAGCCTATTCTCAGCAGGATGGTTCATGGACTCCACCCACAAATGGCACGGTGGCTGTGTTCATGGTGTGCTGCGCAGGCATCTTACAGGGGACAGGGGCCGGTAGCTGAGAACAATAATGCATTCTGTGGCCAGCCTTGAGGGGCTGGAAATTGAGGCCCCAATGCTTTCCCTCTGCCTATTACACCGCACTTCCTCTCAACACCCTACCCAGATCCAGGCCCGTCTGATTGAACCTCTGATTCCAGAACTGGGCCTGTGTTTCTCACCTCTGGCTGGATTTCTGTTCCACTTTGTAAAGGACCATTTAGGAGCATCAGGCTTCCACCCCAAAAACATCACCTCTGGATATACCTCCAAGACCAGAATGACACGCTGGTACAAAAACACAACCTCAAATCCAGTTCAAGCCTCGTACCCTTTTTGGATTCAAAAATTAGATGGTTAACTTTCTACTTTCCAGGACCTATGTCCAAATTAGTGTCTCCTTCTAAGATCCTCACCCTTCCCAGCTTCTTCTAATTCTCTGTTGCCCCACTGCAAGGTGCCAACATGCTTTTCAGCCAGTAGAAGAGGCAGGAAAGATCTTTGCCAGTAAGGGCACCTCTGAGTCACTGCATGAAGGGGCCTGTGCCTGGGAGGCCCCACCCTCCCTCCTCCCTGCTGGGCCAGCAGGGGCCAGAGCTCATTTCCAATTCTGCCATGTTTGTGCTTGTTCTTTTTCCATGTAGTGTTATCAAGAGCCCGTTTTTATGAGCTGCAACAGTGAGGTCTGTGCAAACAAACTTTCTGAGTAATAATAACTGTCCTAAATAATTTGCTCAAGAACAAACAGTGCTTTGCAACTGGCACAATCAGCTCCTCACATCTGAGCCAGGTTTGTAGCCTGCTTGAAGCGGATGCATGAGAAGGCTGGGGTGCTTTTAAGGGACCTGGAAGTTTCATCCATTGACTTGACAACCAACAGGTAACCGGAGAGAATAAACCAACCAACCAACAAAAACAAATAGGATTATTTGCAACGAGGAAGGCAATTTAGGTAACCCTAAATTTAAGAAAACAGATGAAGAAAGGCACTCACTGCCTCATTATCTTGGTTATCATTATTTTTCAATTTTGCTCCAATCCCTTTTCATGTAAAATCTAAAAATCGCTTTTACATAAACTTTGGTATCCAGCTTTTTTTTTTTAATTAACATCAATAGATTTTCTTCATCATAGTTGCTTTTGGTGGCTGAATAATTTTTCACTTACCAAAAGGATTGTATGCATGTTCCATAATTTACTTAGCCCACTCTCTTACTGCTGAACACTGAGGTGATTTTCACTTTATATTTTTGCCATGATAAATACTGTTATGAACACATTTATATTTTCAAATTCGTGCATAATATGAGCTTGTGATTATTTGATTTTTTTTTTTTTTTTGGCATTAAAGCTAGAATCAAGATAGTAGGGGTAGAGAATGGTACTACATATTTACAAAAAACCTAAGAAAAATGATGCTGATTTTCTTGTATCTTCTGGAATCTGTGGAAAAGGCCACCCCTTTAAGAGCTTATGACATGCTGCCTGCAGCTGGCAATGGGTGTGCTATGAGAAGGAAAGTTGGATGACAGTGCTGTAAGGAGAAAAAACTTCTTCCCCTTCTACCCACCTTAGGATCATTGGCTGGATCCCCTGTAACCAAATGCAAATTAATAAGAGTAAAGCCAGCCAGGCATGGTGGCTCATGCCTGTAATCCCAGCACTTTGGCAGGCCGAGGCAGGCGGATCACCTGAGGTCAGGAGTTTGAGACCAGCCTGGCCGACATGGCAAAACCCCCATCTCTACTAAAAATACAAAAATTAGCTGGGCATGGTGGCTTGTGCCTATAGTCTCAGTTACTTGAGAGGCTGAGACTGGAGAATTGCTTGAACTCAGGAGGTGGAGGTTTATGTGAGCCAAGATCGTGCCACTGCACTCCAGGTTAGGTGTCAGAGTGAGACTCTGTCTCAAAAAAAAAAAAAAGCCAACAAATTTATTTAATAAGTTTTACATAACACAGAGTCCTCATGATGACATGCAGACCAGAAGAAACAGTTAAACCTGAGTGTTTTTATGCTACGTTTGACAAAAGATGAGAAAGCCATGGAAGAATGTAATAGGCTAAACGGGATGAGCAAACTGAGGAAAATTTAGTAAGGCCTGTGTGTTCAATTCCTCTCTTTGCCCCTGTGTCTTCAGAAGAGGGGCCCCTCTCACATGAGGGTCTTGTGGCCTGCTTCAGGGGAAGGTCAGAGCACTGTTCTTGCACCTGCCACTCCTCAATTTTTTTTTTTTTAAGAGACAGGGTCTCACTCTGTTGCCCAGGCTGGAGTGCAGTGGTGCAATCAGCCTCAAACTCCTGGGCTCAAGTGATCCTCCTGCCTCAGCCTCCCAAGCAGCTGGGACCACAGATGCATGCCACTATGCCCAGGTCATTTTTTTTTTTTTTAAACTTTTGGTAGAGATGAGTTTTTGCTATGCTGCCCAGTCTGGTCTCAAATTCCTGGCCTCAACAGACCCTCCCATCTCGGCCTCTCAAAGTGCTGGGGTTATAGGCATAAGCCATCTCGCCAGGCCTACATTTCTTTGGTTTAAAATATTCAACGTGCTAACATGCCATACTTTGAGGCAGTGTGTCCTGAATCCCACCAGTGTCCTTCTTCTTTCTTATACACAGGCTTATTTGTAGAATAAATGGATCCTCCCAAGAAGGACTCATGGAGGAAATTCCCCCTTGGGTATCAATATCTGAAAAACGCGGCCCTCTGCTGAAGCGCATATTGTGTTTTGTTTTACAAACATTATGAATCCTGTGAACTAGTAGTGTGGATGTCTTGACTTCAGCTAGCAGATAGCCAGTGCATTTGTGGCTCACTTCTAGCTAGTATTTAGGATCATTTGTTTTATATTTTTCTGCTAATCATACCTTTATTTCCAGTATGCTGTTGCTGTTTAAAATTATGTTAAAAAGGAATTCTTGGTAATGTGAAAACACACACACACACACACACACAGAGAACACAGTAAAGTATGCTCTATACAAAATGACATTTTAAAAGGACAGAGAAGAGCCAGGCACTGTGACTCATGCCTGTAATCCTAGCACCTTGGGAGGCCAAGGCGGGTGGATCACCTGAGGTCAGGAGTTCAAGATCAGCCTGTCCAACATGGTGAAACCCCGTCTCTACTAAAAATACAAAAATTAGCCAGGCATGGTGGCAGGTGCCTGTAATTCCAGCTACTCGGGAGGCTGAGGCAGGAGAATTGCTTGAACCCTGGGAGCGGAGATTGCAGTGAGCCAAGATCACGCCACTGCACTCCAACCAGGGTGAAAGGGCAAAACTGTGTCAGAAAAAAAAAAAAAAAAAAGACAGAAAAGAAATACATCTGGAGTTAGAAGTGAGTATTGGGGAGTGGGGGGATTATGGATTATATTTTTCAAGCTAGCTTTTGTAAATTTTTTAAAACATGAACATGCATTACTTTTATAAGGCTAATGGGAAAAACCATTAGCAAGTAAGGATCCCTCTGTGCACATGGGGCCGGCACCATTTACCTGTAATGGCATTAAGAACATTAGGAAATTGGAAACGGGAGCATCCGCACTTGCACCATTTAATAATTTGCTGATCGCTGCCATGCATTAGACTTTAACTATTTTGTCTACAAAGCATGAGCATGCCTTTATGTAGTTAATGTAGCCACATTAAACATTTATATGATGTCTATATTCCCAGGGCTGGTTTGTTTTCACTTTATCATATCGGGAGCCCATGCAGCTGCTCTCCATCTTCTCAGGTGAGGCTCCTGCAGGTGGAGAGGCAAGAAAGCCTCCTTTGTGACATGCCCAAAGCTGCAGAGAGCTTCCAGGCAGAAAAGAGGCAGAAAAGTTTGCCTTGTTTGTTTTTTTTTCCTCTTTCTCTCCTCTCTGCCCTCCCAGGGCATTTCCTGGGTGTCACGCTCGTGTTTCATTTTGATTGATGCTAATGGCATTTTCAAACTGCAATTTCCTAGGCTTACTTAAAAACCATACTTGGAGATTGTGATAGCAATGTTTCCAATTAGCACAACACTTTTCACCCAAGTTTTCAATACTTGGTTAATTCATGGAAAATGAACTCAAAGGATTTAAGAAACTGTTTCTCTCCCAAAACAGTTGTGCATTGGAAACACGATCAGGTTCTGAATCTCTAAGCATATCCCGCATGAAAATTAGCTCCATGAAATTAAGCTTCTTTTTTTTTTGAGACAGGATCTCACTCTGTCACCCAGGTTGGAGTGCAGTGGTGCAGTCATGGCTCACTGCAGCCTCAAACTCCTGGCCTCAAGCAATCCTCTTGCCTCAGCCTCCCAAAATGCTGGAATTACAGGAATGAGCCACCACACTGGGCCATAATCCCTTTCTTATGCCTCCTTTTTAGGGTTGCCAGATAAAATATAGGGCATCCAGTTAAATTTAAATTTCAAGTAAACAACAAATAGTTTTTTTTAGTATAATTGTGTCCCAAATACTGCATCCTTTTTCTCCCCTAAATGATGAAACTTCACCTCTGATTAGAACTGGCCATGTCCAGAAAGGAAAATTTGATCAGTGCCTTGTTGCCATAGTGGTGTAGATGAGATCGGATTTGGCAATTTAGACAAAATAGCTCATTTGATGCTTTTCTTCAAGGACAAGGTGAGTTTTACTCTGTCAAAAGCAAATTAAAAAAAAAAAAGTTGGCTTCTGCCAATTCGATCTTTAAATGTGTTGCCATTTTGTTTTTGATTCATGAGTCATGATGTATCCCAGCTATGAAATAGGAAAGGTGCTTTGCCCCCTGGGCAGAAGAGTCGGTTTTTGTAAGGCAGCTTGAGCAGGAACAAGGAAACAGCACAGGACAAACCAGAGGTGGGGCGGCATCAGGTCACCTCAGGCTGCCTTCCTCTCAAGGATTAAAGCAGAGGGACTTTCTTATCACATAGCTTACAACTGCATCTCTCTTCTGATTCTCAAACGTCGGATAAACAACGTCATTTCAGTTTGGTGACCCGGAATTTAAGTATGAGTGACTCCATTTTGGAAGAATTCTGTGGGGCTGCTCAGAAGCCCCCGGAGAGAAGCCTGAGCTGCACCTCACCGTGTGGTTCATCCACGGCGTGCTCCCAGCTACAGCGTGGGTGGACAGAGGTCATGCAGTGTGGCTGCTTTACCTTCTACAAAAGTTCCTAAAGCAGGAGCCCGGTGGCAGGGGAAGGAACAGAATGGGAGGGGGAGAGAGAGGAAGAAGGCACTGCAGCTCGTGATCCCACCCCTAATCCTTCTGTTAGTCAAGTTCCTAGCCCCACAAAACGCTTGGTGTGAGGAGATACTTTATGTAACTGGTGAGATGCCTAGGATTTTTTATCGTTTTGTCTGAGGGATGGAACAGAGGCAGCTCACACAGACGCAGAGGCATTTAGGACAGAAGAGACCATGATGGGGAGCCCCCAGGAACTTGCAGGAATGGTGGAAGACTGACAACATCCCCCTGACATCTGGGTTACAGTTTTATAGTAGACGGAACTCTGCATTTGGCAACCAATTGCCTCTATTCAGTTCTTGTATCTACTACCTACTAGCTGTGTGATCTTAGACAAATAACTTAACCTCTCTGATCCTCAGATTTCACCATCTTTAAAAAGAGAATATTAATACCTACATCCAGGGTCTCCTTGAGACTTAAATGAGGCATGGAGGTGATGAAACCAGTAGGTAGTAAGACTCTCCAAAAAGTGCGTTGTCTTTTTCTCTTAATTCCACTATTTCTAGGAGGTGAATACACTAGAAAAAAGCTTGTACAGCTGAATAACTAATCATCATGTGGTGAACAACTCTTTTCCTACAACTTTTAGGTTACAGAGGAGGGGCAGGGAAAGATGACATCATACCCAGCCATCCCATTACTGGGTATATACCCAAAGGATTATAAATCATGCTGCTATAAAGACACATGCACACGTATGTTTATTGCAGCACTATTCACAAGAGCAAAGACTTGGAATCAACCCAAATGTCCATCAGCGATGGACAGATTAAGAAAATGTGGCACATATACACCATGGAATACTATGCAGCCATAAAAAAGGATGAGTTTGTGTTCTTTGTAGGGACATGGATGCAGCTGGAAACCATCATTCTCAGCAAACTATCGCAAGAACAGAAAACCAAACACTGCACGTTCTCACTCATAGGTGGGAACTGAACAATGAGATCACTTGGACTCGGGAAGGGGAACATCACACACCGGGGCCTATCATGGGGAGGGGGGAGGAGGGAGGGATTGCATTGGGAGTTATACCTGATGTAAATGACGAGTTGATGGGTGC